>NC_060899.1:3437500-3480000 GCF_014805685.1 Silurus meridionalis | reverse complement strand
CCACACAATAAGATGGGCCTTAAAATGTAGCTACAAAAAGAGTGTGTGTGTGTGTGTGTGTGTGTGCACACGTGTGTGCGTGCGTGCTCGAGACCACCCTTCACTTAATGTTTCTTGATGGATTTTGCAGATGTTCAACACCAGCTATTCTCTCTGAGCACTTTATTAGCAGCCTGATGCCTGTTAGAGGGACACGAGCATGAAAACAGCCCCTTTCTAGCATACTGACACACACACACACACACACACACACACACACACACACACACACACACACCAACAAGAAATTGTATACACTCCTATGATTTTAAGAGTGCCAGGTTCTTTCAGCAAAGATTAGAACATTGTGTGTGTTAATGTTCATGAGAAATTTTAAGATTCAGTTTCATCTTGAAGTGCATGTCTGAGTGTGTGTGTGTGTGTGTGTGTGTGTGTGTGTGTGTGTGTGTGTTTCTTTCCAAACAGAAATATAATGAATTCCATAATGTTGCAGTCATGGTAAACTGGGTATCCTTGTTTCTTGTGTGTGTGTGTGTGTGTGTGTGTGTGCTGTGTGTGTGTGTGTGGGTTGGGGCTCTCATGAAGTTGAACTAATGTGCCTCTGCTGTAAATCACACTAATAAGGCGGTGGTGCACTCACACACTCACTCCACTCGTCTCTCCCCGTGCCTCGCTCCCCCTCTCCTCTCCTCCGCTGGCCGATAAATAACCTGCGCCCTGGCCGCGGACGCCGATCGCACACTACAAAGGCTCGCCGTCCCATAATTCCTGTGTAACGATGTCTGGAAGAAGGTGGGAGAGTCTAGTGCTATCAGCAAACTAAATGTCATAAACATGACGGATTGAAGAAAGCTTATTCGTCCGTCCACTCCTTCTGTTATCACTCCATCACTGGCCTGGCTGCCTCTCTCTCTCTCTTTCGCCATGCTATTTTTTTTTTTTATTGCGTGCTTCCTTTTTTTTACCCGAAACACTGCAGGCCATGAAACCAGCCTTGTCTACGCCTGCCATGTTGCCTCGAACGTGGGGCGTCAGACAGAATTTTCTCATCTGATGTCATTAATAACCGCCGCCACTTCCTCTAGACCTTATCCCCAGCCCTAGATAGAGACGTCTTTCCCTCATCCTTGGAGAGATGGAGAGAAGAAAGGGAGGAGAGGGAGGAAAGGGAGGTGGGAGTACAGAGTGAGTCCACTCTTTGATAGCGACCTGCCGAGTTTGTATGGGTAATGAATGAGTCAAGAATGAAAAAGTGCACTTGATACAGTGGTGGGATCTAACTGCTGTTTTCGCTCTTTTCGCCCTGCGAAACACTTTCTCTCTTTTTAGGATTTCTAGCATCATCCAGTGCTTCAGAAAGGTCCACTTTTCTTATAACAGGCTCACAGACTCATTATGAACTTATGCTTACACCATATTATTATGGTGCAATCGGTCTAACTGAAAGAAAACATGCTGGACGAGATATTGGACCACTTAGGCCTGGCCAGTCAAAAGTCCTTGAGTACATTTATAGCACCTTGGAATGACAATAAAAGTTTACTTGACTTGACTGTGTTTGATAAGTGTGTTGAACAGACATCGGTTTGGTGTCGCCGTGCCTTTAAAACCATAATTAACACATCTGAATGGAGATAAAAAATTAATTGATTGATATTTCTATTGGAAACTATTATTAGCCAGCTAGCTCTATTATCCTGTTTGCAGTGGTGATGGACAGGTTGACGGACGAGGTCAAACAGGAGTCTCCATGGACTATGATGTTTGCGGGTGATATTGTGATTTGTAGTGAGAGTAGGCAGCAGTGGAGGGGTGTGGTTGCAGGGAGAAGAGGTGGAGAAGGTGGAGGAGTTCAGGTACCTGGGGTCAGCAGTGTAAAGTAATGGAGAGTGTGTTAGAGAAGTGGAGAAAAAAGTGCAGGCAGGGTGGAGTGGGTGGAGAAGAGTGATAGCAGGAGTGATTTGTGATAGAAGAGTATCTGTAAGAGTGAAAGGGAAAGTTTATAGGACTGTGGTGAGACCTGAGATGTTGTATGGTTTAGAGACAGTGGCATTGAGTAAAAGACAGGAGGTGGAGCTGGAGGTAGCGGAGCTGAAGATGTGGAGGTTTTGGTTGGGAGTGACGATGATGGACAGGATTAGAAATGAGTTTATTAGAGGGACAGCAAATGTAGGACGTTTTGGAGACAAGGTGAGCGAGGTGTGATTGAGATGGTTTGGACATGTGCAGAGGAGGGACATGGGGTATATCAGTAGGAGAATGCTGAGGATGGAGCCACCAGGAAGGAGGAAAAGAGGAAGACCAAGGAGGAGGTTTATGTATGTGGTGAGGGAAGACATGCAGGTAGTTGGGGTGAAAGAGGAAGATGTAGAGGACAGGGGGGTATAGAGACAGATGATCCGCTGTGGTGACCCCTAATGGGAGCAGCTGAAAAAAGAAGAAGCCAGCTAGCTATATTAGCCAGCTGGCATAGCTCCACTAATTTGAAACATTTATCATCAATAATCATAATCATAAATGTTTATAAGCTTTAGTTTAAGAATTTTAGCTAGTTTACACTATTAAAAGTAAGTCTTGATTATTTTTGCTTTAGGGTTTAATAGTGAATTTTCATTTCCACCTGCTGAAAAATGCCTCATCGTTTTTGAGAGTCTCTGTTTTTACAGTCCACACTGCGACGCTAAAATTGCGTTTTCAAATGTATCCATGTTGGAGAGAAATTTCAAAAAGCTTTTCAGAAATTTCAGAATTTTTGTTGACTGAAAACGTCATCTCATTGTGGACAGAGAGAAAAATATGCGTTTCCAAATGAAAATGTATTAGTGTGGACATGACCTGAGTGAATTAGGAAGCAATGAGTATCAGTGGAGATGTCAAATAACCCAAAACTGGCTAGTCTAGCTGTTATGGCGACCTCTTATGGTGTGGGGTGGAATTGTCAAGATCATTGTGATCACAGATTTTGATTTTGATAAATTTTCATCCAAATTTGATTTGTCATATAAACACAATATGTATAATGTCCTAAAACTGCCTTACTAAATACTACAAAAGGAACACAATATATGCAATCATCTTTTTTTGCAGTGTTTTAAATCATAGCCCATTTTTTTGGTCCCAGGGCAAGTAAGGTAAGTAAAGTGACCCCCCATCCCCACACATATACACTCATTCCAGAGAGAATGCACAGTGTAAGATCTGGACAGCATGGCCAATTTGCCTGAATGGTTTTCCTGACACGCTAAAATTCTCAACACAGCGGTGGCCAGGAAGTCTTGCTGTTTGTTTGGCCTGTAATTGATAATATTTGAGATGCACCCGGCCGTGACAATGTCCCCTAGACACCTTATAACTCTGCGTGGAACTACATGGAACTACGTGTGGGGCACATGTCAGCTTCTTCAGGTTTTCAGGCTCAATTTGCTATCTTCCCTTAGATATTCCCGCTTTTGTTTGATATATGAGGTCACCATACTTAACATACCGACGGGGTATTTATTCAGCAAGAGCTTTCAGACAGGTTTTAAATTCTCATGCTACTGTTACTTCAGCCTGTGCTTCATTAAGTCAAGAAGACCCTGCTCCTGTCCTATTTGTCAACCTGTACCCCCTCTGACCATGGGTTCTCCCATTCTAGCTCTTAATCTCCATCTGTCTCAACTTGTCCACCATGGCTGAAAATGTGCCATTGATTTGGTCGCTTCCTGAGACAATGGCAAAGTTGTTTTATATGTTTTTCAATTAGCTGGCTGTCGTTGACCTGCAACATCTGGCCCTCTTTAGTGTGTGTGTGTGTGAGAGAGAGAGAGAGAGAGAGAGAGAGAGAGAGAGAGAGAGAGAGAGAGAGATGAGGAGAGAGTAGGAAATGAAAAGACAAAATGTGCTGGGGAACAGAAAAAGGGGTGGGCGCTGTTCCTGAGGCTTGACCCCGATCACAGGCTTCCTCTCCAACCTCCACTTATTTCCTTCAACATCTCCAAAGTACAGGACTGCATTTACATGGGCCTGAACTGCTCTTCTGAACTACCACTATAGTCCTTAACAACTATTCCAGAAGTGACTGAATGTGAGAAACATATAAGATGCAGTTTTTTATACAGTTTTGCAATAAAATTCTATCTTTTCTTTTTTGGAACCTTTACATGTACAGCTTTTAGCATTTTGAAATGTACAAAGGTGCTTTGAAGTCTCTTTTAATGAATACATCAACACTGGTCCACAAGGTTGCAGACGTAGGATACCGTTAACCTACTATAAAAGGATTTCAGGAAAAGTCAGGGTGAGGGTACAAACTTCTTTCATTTACACGTTGGACTATTCGGTTTCTAGGATTACCCACAATACCAGTGGATGGCCATTAAGGGGGATTTAACCCATGTGTAGTGAAAGTGGTTAAGGCTCTGGGTTACTGATCGGAAGGTTGGGGGGTTCAAACCCCTGTATTACCAAGCTGCCCGTTTTGGGCCCTTGAGCAAGGCCCTTAACCCTCTGTGCTCCAGGGGTGGTGTATCATGGTTGACCCTGTTCTCTGACCCCAGCTTCCTAAAATTGCTAGAAATTTGTAGCAATAAGCACCAAATGTCATTATTTTGCTTTATTACTATGGGTACTATGTCTGAAAAAAATTACTAATGTTGACTGAGTAATTCTTTCTTTTTTGCTTTGGGGGGTTCAAAGTTAAATCTGATTGTTGACCTTATTTGATATTGATGAACTCTTTTTCTCCTAATTAATTCCACTTCGAAAGGCTCACAATGATAATGCAGAACTAACACAGAACTAAAACAACAAATTAGACCCAGAATAACTAGTATAATTACAATCATCTAATGTGAACATATTTAGTATTTCATGGTGGTCATTACCTTTAAGGTTTGGAAAACTCAAGACCAAATTAATTTTCCTTGTTTTTCAATAGATGATAGCTGATGATAAGCTATGTGAGTGTCAGACAGACTTAGACTCAGACTTAAACATTTGTTTTATTGATGCACCAAGTCTCAAATCAGCACATTTTTAAAATTCTGAGCAAGTAAAGGACGTTATGAACAATCGTGTGTTGTGCTGAAGGTTTTAATTTCTACCTGTTTTATATTCATTTATATATATTTTATATAAAAATGGTCAAATAAATGCTTGCTGCATTTATCACGCGTAAATAAAACCAGTGTCATTAAAATGAATTTGCATTTTGACAGCCTCAATTGATATATTAATACAAAACAATTTAAAATTGTGTTACCTAATGAATGTATCCAGGCTGAACATCAGCCATATAGAACACAAGCAGAGAAAAGATGATGATGATCAGGCGATCAGGAATGTCTCTGCTCTCAGTCATGTTTACATCACTGACTCCATCTGTCTCATCCACGTTAACCCCAGACTTCTTGTTGCCTTCTGACTGCTCATTGTTGGCTTCATAAACTAGTCTACGTCTGTGGTGTGTGAGAGCCAGGAAATGATACACCAGTGGTAGATTGAAAAACCTACGCAATGACAGAAAATTGGCTGATGGTCAAAAACAGCACGCAATGCGAAGGAAAAAAGTTACATTTCACCAAATAGATTAAAACTAAAGAAACAAGTGTATTTTAAAAATGTAAGAAGTAGAACGTACAGGTATTTGGGTAAAAATGTAATACGTGAAAGTAAAAAGTAAATAAGTATTGAAGTAGTGTACAGTAAATAGTGAACTTAAGTACAGTAACAAAGTATTTGTACACAGTGGATCATCTGTCTCCACATCACTCTGTCTTCAGCATCCCTTCACTGGTACCCCATGTCCCTCCTCTGCACATGATCAAACCATCTCTAAAACGTCCTCCTTGTACAGTCCCTCTAATGAACTCTTCTCCAGTTCCACCTCCTGTTAATGCCACACTTTCATAACTGTACAACTGTACAAACTGCACTCTTTTCTTCACCTCCATCATTTTGCACAGCTGTTCCCAGGGATTTAAACTCATGTATATATAGAAATGTTCAGAATTGCATGATGATAATCAGGTGACCCTTCAAACAAAGAGCTTTTTCTGTTTATCTTATGAGCCCATTACTGAGTACTTTTTAGCATCTGCATTAATAATAGAGACTGAGGTAAAAAGGCCAGCAGTACTGACTCTGAAGGCTCTGGGCAGATTAGATTGACATGGCAGCACAAAGAGACGGAAATCTGATTGGACAAAAAATCTAACATCCACATACACGTACTGGAAGCAGTGCAGCCAAGAGAAATGATTTGAAATGAAGAAAATAAACTGTTGGGAATAAATGAATATAATTTCATGGAACAAATATTAGAATTTAGGTTGTAAATGTAGGTCAGTGCTTCTGATAGTGTTTAGGGCAGCAGAGAAGGGTTTGCTGGCTATGACCACCCAACACTGTGTTTTATTAAAGGGAAAGCTACTTAATATTATGTTTCATTAGTTTTACCTTCAACATTGATTAGCCAGTGTTATATAGTTCGCTTATATTACTAGCTTTGATTTATATAGTTATTTAAACAAACTAGTTGTTTCGGCTTTGAAAATCTTTTAGAATTACAGTTCCTAAATGTGTTTCCTGCTAAAAAGAATTTAATAGAAATTCAAATACTTTGACTATTCATGCCATTACAAACCATCAACCATATAAATGAACAATATAAACGATTTTCATAATCTAGTGTGTTTATGTAGAACATCAAAGCAGAAATAATCTTCCAAACAAATAAGGCAATGCAGAAACTTACTAAAATCGGGAGGCTTATTAATGCCATAATTGTCCTAAAGGTGCTTATTGGTGTCCAGTAGAAATCAACATGTGATTTATTAATTGTCTTATTGGTCTTTAATGTTATCCAAAACAACATGTCAGCAATAGAAGGCAACACAATATCAGACACTGAAACTGTTACAATTTCCATTATGACTGCATTAAAAATCTCAAATTAAAATTTTTTACCAATTATTCTTAGTTTCTTCAACAGGGTTGTGGTGAATATTAACCTCAGAACTCTTCATGATAGTCGATTTCCAGCTAAATTGTTTTTTTTTTTTTTTGGTACAAAATCTCCAAACATGGCTGCACTGGTACAACAACATTTCCAGTTTACTTATCTAACAGTACATCATTTAGGTCATAAAACTAAAACAACAATATTCAATGTTCAGCCACCCTGGTGACAAGTGTTTATGTTTTGAAAGTACATTTTTTCCTGAGAGTCCTACAGATGTCCATCAGATATCTGGGATGACTGATAACCCTGTGCTCGATAACATACAGGTAGCTAAAATGAAGTAACATATTTCTTAAGATATAGTCAAACGCTATCAGGGACAACAAGTTAGCTGGCGATTCAGTGAAAGATTTTTTTTTTGCGATAATTGCAAACACTTCCCCTGTATCTGATAGGATCCTGCTTTCTTGTTTTGGCTTGCTGCTGAGTTTTCTGGCTGGCTGTAGAGATCCCACAGATCTGGGAAGAGATTTTTAACCCAAAGCCTCGCCATGCTTGATTCCAGATTGCCACCTTCACGCTTCACTGAGTCTTAGATAGCAACATTCTTGGGAAGTGTGTATCCCATACACTCTACACACCCCACCCTAATCTGCCCCTACACACATAGTGCATGCAATTTGAGTGTTTTATGTTGTTAACTGCATTGGCTTGGTCAGAAACTTACTAAAATCGGGAGGCTTATATATATATATATATAGATATATAGATATGTGTGTGTGTGTGTGTGTGTGTGTGTGTATAAGTGTATATGTTTGTGCATGTGCAAAGATCACGGCACTTGATAGCATCTTGACTTACTGTGCAAGCCGGCATTGTCATCGCTAGGGTTGCCTTGGCACCTCTCTATGGAGATGTTTGCCTTAGCGATAGCACTATTTTGACTAGCTACATGCTCCTGAGCTGGGTTTAGGGTGGGAGCGGAGACAGATGAGTGGACTCTGTTTTCCTTTCTGTGAACATGCAATAGAAGATGGGCCTGATGACAGATAGAGCGAACCGTGTGGCAGACGATGCGAGAGTGAGATGGAGAGAGAGTGAGAAAGAAAAGTAAAACATTGAAGGCTTTAAGAGATAATGATGATACAAGAAACGAGGAAAACAAAACTCTAACAGGAAGTGGGAAAAACAGAGATGTTGGACTTGTCCGTGTGTGTGTGTGTGTGTGTGTGTGTGTGTGTGTGTGTGTTTGTATGGCGTTAATAAAGTTTTAAAAAAGCTTTCCTTAATGCTATCATCTAACAGCAGGGAGTCTTCAGCTTGCAGTCTTAGAGACAGCCGTCCTCTTGTAGCTTAACCTCTAATCAGCTGCATAATTACACACCATGCCGCTCAACACATCAGCTCAGGAAGTAGGAGACACAGCAGATTTACTAAAAACATAAACAATTGTTTTAGATTTGTTATTTACAAGTTTACTGATGTTTTTTCACAGCCAGCAGCAGCAGCAGACAGAATGGTTTTGTTCTGTAATAATTGATTGATTTATTAATAGTTCAGGTTGCTGAGTTTTCGAGTTCTAAGTAAATAAAACATGCAATTTAACAGTGATGCTGTGATGCGATGCGTCACACTCATCGATATTTGGAGCTTCTTCACTAGCAGTGTGTCCAAAGGTGATTTATTCTTTTTATGCCACAACAATTTGCTAACATTCACATTTATGGAATTTGGCAGATGACTATATCCTGAGTGATCTACAGTTATGTGAGTAGTACAGCTAAACAAGTGAGGATTATGGTCTTGTTTGAGGGCTTAGCTTGGTGGTACTGGGATTTGAACCCATGACCTTCTGATCAGAAGTCAAACACCCACTGAGTATCCACTGCGCTACCATTACCTAGCTTCCCAACAACACCATGTTTATGAATTTAACTATTTATTCAGTCAATATTGTCTTATATATTGAATGACAGAGTATGCAAATAACCTACCTGTTATCTCTCTCTCTCTCTCTCTCTCCCTCTCTCTCTCTCTCGCTCTCATGCTCCCTCTCATCTCTCTCTCTCTCACTCTCTCTCTCTCTCATGCTCTCTCTCTCTCTCTCTCTCTCTCTCTCTCTCTCTCTCTCTCAAGCTCCCTCTCTCTCTCTCTCTCTCTCTCATGCCTCTCTCTCTCTCTCTCTCATGCTCTCTCTCTCTCTCTCTCTCTCTCTCTCTCTCTCTCTCTCTCTCTCTCTCTCTCTCACTCTCTCTCTCTCTCACTCTCTCTCTCTCTCTCTCTCTCTCTCTCTCTCTCTCATCTCTCTCTCTCTCTCTCTCTCACTCTCTCTCTCTCTCTCTCTCTCTCTCTCCAAAAATGTTAAACAAGCATCTCATCATAGAAAATATCAAAATATTAACAATTACAAAATAAACTTAAAATAAGACTGCATTAGGAATCCTCCATGGTTACAATAGAAACGGTAATATGTAAATATGTAAAATTAATTGATAGATCACATTTTACTCATTTCTATTCATGAAGATAATGATGATGGAACATCATTTTTCTGCCTTTATTTTGGTTTATTAAATAGTGATGTCATGGTCTCCTCTTTGAAGGCTGAGAAAAGTGACATGGGCCATTCTGGGAAAATGACCGTAGAATCCCAGACAACAACTGACCTTTCATTGTAAATGATTACAATATGGATGGGTTACATATATCATGTACATATATATATATATATATATATATATATATATATATATATATATATATATATATATATATATATATATATATATATATATATATATATAATTTATTTATTTTTCAAACCTATACTTCAACATGGGTTTAATAAATAGAATTAAAATGATTCTGTTTTCAAAAAATACGTATTTAAATGAGTGTAAAGGAATTTTGTAGATCATTTGAAAACCTCAACAGCACTGATAATGATTGAAACCCAGACAAATATGTTTCCTCCCTAAGCTCCATCTGTGTTTTTCCCAGAACAGCCAGCGAGCTTTACCCTGACATCTGACCTTTGACCCTACAGCTAACCCTGAGGTGTCATCACCACCTTCAGCTTAGGATAAAGAGCATTCGCTCTCAAAATATGATATTCCACTGAAGCATTTTAAAAATGATGCATATTTTTTTGCTGTGTTCTGACACTATGTGTGCGTGTGTGTGTTTGGGCCTCGACTGTAAAATCTCAAAGTTTGGTTGAGCGTGTCTAAAAACTGCTTGATTGTAAATGTGCACCGCCACGGCGCTCAGATCTGTTATAATTCCTCGACGTACGACGTGACGGCGCATGGAGTCTTTCATTAGGCTTTATGAAGTGCCCAACATCTGCTGCTTTATGACCAAGCCGTGGAGCTGATCTGAAGCACGGACGGCCCCTCGTCCTGGCACGGGACGCTCTCACATCGCAACGACGCACTTTGATGGGCTTCCAGCCGTGCCGTGGAGCGGAGATCGGCCTCGGCTCGGGAACAGATGGAGCATATTTGAGGTTTGAGTGACAGAATCTGAGCGATATTGCGCACATTTTTACGTTTGTGGCAGAAAATGAGACCGATGTTGTGATTTGTAGCGAGTAATAAAGGCAGCGTGATTCTCATTGGTGCTGTGTTGTTTTAGTGTGATAGTGCAGCGAGACCCCGACTCCCACTCCTGGAATGTACCAATTACACCCTCTCAGCTTTATCATTACAACTGATTGACTCTGACGCCATTGCAATCTCACACGAAACCTAGATACACACACACACACACACACACACACACACACACACACACACACACAGTACATCCACCTCAGAGGTTTTTAAGCAAGAGAGCGGAACAGCTACAGGTAACGTGGGAGTTGTTGGCTCAGGCGTAAATTACACTTGAGTCACTGAAAGGTGCACACACACATATATATATATATATATACACACACACACACACACACACACACATATGTACACAAAAACCTAAAAAACCTGCACACAGGCCACACACACTGAAGCAGCTCGAATTTGGCCGGTTTGAAAAATGTGGTTGAAGAAGTGGATTTATATGGATGTTCAGTGTGTGTTGAAGCACACAAAGTAACACACATCACAACACACATCAGAACATCGCTGCTTGTTTATTTAATGTGCATTGATTAAAGAAACCTAATCAGAATTATAGAAATAAACAGCAGTTAAAAATCCCATTTATGAGCATAGGTATATAATTAATATGTTTATTTATTTATTTTTTCAGTTATACAAAGCATTTCAAATAAACCTAGTTATTAGCAAATCATTAAATAATTGACAATTGATGTAATTGATGCACTTTATCTCTTAACGCATGATTTATTGGACTTTTTAATGTTAAGTAAAAAAAAAAAAGCTGTTCTATAAATATACATTTATAGCAATTAATATTGGAGTAATAATAAATAATAGAATTTGAACAATACTTTTGTTAATAAAAAGAAAAACGTTATTTACTTTTTAATTCTTTTGCAATAAAATCACATCTTAAAGTGATTATTCTTATTATTGATTTTTCTTTTTGCTTGCATTATTATTATTATTATTATTATTATTATTATTATTATTATTATTATTATTATTATTTGTAGTATTTGTAGTAGTTGTAATGGTAATATCTTTTGTTATTCATACTACTAAAAGGATTATTAGTGCTCCCCTGCCCATGCCTCAAGAACTCTATAATCCAAAGTGAGAAAAAAGCCTCAGAAAATTACTCTGGATCTCACATCCAAGCCATGTTTGTTTTGAACGTTTGCAGTCTGGTTTGCGCTATAAAAAAAAAAAATTAAATATTAAATGTATTCCCAACAGCAATCTAACCTCATAAATACTTAAATGATAAAATATGAATTATAATTAATATAAACATAATAATAATAATAAACATATTGCGCAATAAATGAATACAATGTGAATGTGCAATACAAATTTTTTGTAGTTTTTTTGTGTAATATATAAAATATATGCAATACCACTTTTTTATTATTATCTGTGTGTCGATGTCTCTGTGTACAAAAAGTTTCTGTCACCCAAACAAATTACTTTTTAATTTAAAATACTATAATATTTGCAGATGCTCTGTATGTCTGTCAAATAAGGAATCATTTCAGCAGTTCACATGGAATTAATGCTACTTACCCTAAATCACGCGCATGCAACATACTGTACACTTCACTACAATACACAATGTTTGTTTGTACTGTTATTGCATATGTGCTTGTGGCTTAATCATTAGTAGGTCACCTGACCTCAAGAGACAATCTATCTATGGGGTGTTCTGTCTATGTATGTACTGTATGTACACACACACACACACACACACACACACACACACACACACACACACACACACACACACATATATATATATATATATATATATATATATATATATATATATATATATATATATATATATATATATATATATATATATATATATATATATATATATATATATATATTACAATTAATCGTGATTGTAATGAGTTAGCTCGTAATTAATCGCAACTTAATCGCACATTTTTATCTGTAATAAAAATGTACCTTAAATAAATACTTTTCAAGTTTTTAATAATCGAATCAACATGGACAAACATATATGTTTAATGGAAATGTATGTTTATTATTAGTAAAACCAAACTCAATATAGAGCATGAAGACAAAATATTCTTGTTAATGATGTTTGAAATTTCGTAAATCTTCAGGACCCCAAATGGAACTTTTGTGATGTTTCCACACGGACGGTTTTAATTGCCGGATGTGCGCATCATGGCGGATTTCAATTCTTGATTTGAGACTTGGCGCATCAGTAAAACAAATGTTTAGTGATTAAAAATAATTTTCGGTGGATTTTTTTTTGTTTTATATCTGAGTGAAGCAAGGACATGGTGAATAAATGAGTGATGCGTACAAGGTTCTAATTTCGCCACTTTTATATTTATATCGTTATATTTTTGTAATAAAAATGGTGAAACAGGAATGCCCGCTGCATTAATTATTATTAATTATTGCACTAATTTATATATATATATATATATATATATATATATATATATATATATATATATATATATATATATGTGTGTGTGTGTGTGTGTGTGTGTGTGTGTATGTGTGTGTGTGTGTGTGTGTGTGTGTTTTATTTATTTATTTATTTATTTATTTATTTATTTATTTATTTATTATTTATACTAGGAGCTATTAGACAACCCCATCACCCTATACTAAAACAATTCGGTCCGAGTATAGTTAAAAACACTAATATCAGTTTTGGATTTTGTTGGTTGTTTCCAGCCTTTTCAGGCTACAGTGATATATATTGTATTCCAGGGGAATTCATAAACATTTTAATTCATTTTAAAATAATATAAATCTTTTTTTTTTTCAATTAAATGGAAATAGCAGCTTTTATTAGATCCTTTCTTTGCATTGTCTAATTTTTTGTTGGCCGCAGGATAGACGTTCATTATTACATTTTTAAAATCAATGTTACATTTAACAGAGGACAGGAAATGGTCTAAAAAGCTTGCATGGAAAACATAAAAATTGACATCATTCGTATTAGTGTATGGAGTAGACTTCAATATGACATCAACTCTATTTTTGGCATCTAATTTTTTATTTTTATTTTCATAAAGCAAAATGTGCCATTGCTTCATTTGCTTTGGGCATGGATCATTCTTTGTGCTGAAAAAAAAAGAAAAAAAAAAACCTTTACGTTTGTTGGTAAAATATCTAAATTGCTAAAACAGTCGTTGAACGCTTTGGCTGGAAGGTTTCCTCACTGGAGTGGTGATACATTAAAGCCTTTATAGAGTTGGATAGATGTACGAGTGTACATGAAGTATGCTGTGTGTGTGTGTGCGTGTGTGTTCCATGAATAAGCAGTCTCCAGAGGAGCCTCGTGTTGTGGATCGTTGAGTGTGTGATGGAAGGTGTTCATGAGGAATTTACATTAGCACCAAGAGAAAATAAACTCAGCGTATACGAACACACACACAGCAAGCGAGAGACAGAGACGTACGGACAGATGGACAGACTGACAGAGTAGTGGTTTTAGCTCTGGAAATGGCATAATCGTAGTCCTTCAAATGAACAGTGCTTGTTTTGTGTTTTGCAACTGACCACAAAGTGCTTTTGAAATCATGTGCGATTACAGAAATGGGATCAGAAATGCTATAACGTGTGTTTGCTTACATATGATATAAATGATACACACACACATTTATATATATGTGCGTGTGCATGTGTGTGTGTGTATAAATATAAATTAATGGAAAATCAGCATTGTGAGAGTGTATGTCTGAGAAAGAGATGTCGTTGTGCATTGGTGTGTGCCATGCAATTGTCCATCTCTGTTTAAACAGTTCCAGTGTTAACTCTCTTTCTACCTACTTTCCCTACAGCTTATACCCACAGGTCCTGACCTTTAAGACACATGTTCCATTTTATTTCAATTACAGTCCTACAGAATTCCCTCACTGCACTCACTCGGCTTCCTCAGCGCGGCCGTCTTCTCTAGGCAGAACTAGTTGCCCATGGCGGTGGGTTATTGGCCGTTGCCCCTGTCGATGGGTTATTGGCCGTTGCGGAGCTCCACGCTTCATTAGTGCTGCTTGGAGCTAGAAGGGAATGGGAGGAGGTCGTCATGGGAACCGAACGTGTTCGGTTGGACGACTGGGGCCTCGCTTATGCTTATAAAGACCTCGGAAATCTCTGTGCTGTGTTCTTCGAGTCCTTAGCGAAACTGATGCTACCTCTAAGACCAGGCCAGTCGGTAAATATTTCGAAAGCCAAAGAGACTGAATCATCTCCTGACACAAGCGTCAATAATTTACGCAAAAAACATCTTTTCATCACCTGACATGTTTTGCAGTTGCATAACGACTTTTTGATGACTTTTTGATGAGATTTCTTGTAAAAAAAAAAAATACTACTACTGCTCCGAAAAGTACATTATTTTCTTGGGCAAATGTTCAGCCACGATGGTCCAAGCTCAACATCAATGTGTCAGCTGTGGATATTGTGTTTGTGCTTGATAAATTAGCAGGAAGAGCTGAAGCCTGACCATTTCAGAGGCTCTTGGGTGTTTTTGTTTCCAGTGGAACGTTTGATGTGACTGACTTCGCAAGGCCGATGCCACGAGCCTGAGATGGTGGAGGTGCTGGCTATGAAGAGCAAAAGAGTGAAAGAAAGAGAGAAGAATTATTTGTATGGGATGGGATGTTATGTTTGGGTTTTAATATTAGCCAGCAGCCAGATTCGTGTTGTGTAATGGGCAACATCAAAGAAACGGTTTGAGGGGGGAAAAAAACGCTATTTTCCTTCAATGTGAAATGCGGTTTATTAGCCAAGATGTGCCTCGTGTATGACGTCTGCTTCTTTCATTTTGCACTCAAACTGCAAAGCTAATAGCGCTACATGTAATGGAAGTCTGTCTTAGCCAAAATCTTTTGTGCGTGAGGTTTTGGACACAGTGTGATGTACTGTATTAGTTTTTGGCTTTGTAGCTGAACTGCGTAATGATCTGAGTCAGCAGCTTTGTATTCGAAATCTTTAAAAAAATGGGCGGAGCATATGCTGCTACGTTTGCCTGACGCGTGATGGTTTAAATATTTTTACAATTTAGAAAAATCGTAAGTCGAACCATAATGCAATGAAAGCGAGAAAATGTGATGCATTTCTGCAAAAAAAAGAAACAAACAATTAGTTTGTATTTTTTTTAATATTAACAACAAAAACTTACTTTTGAAAAATGAATTCTTACAAATAAAATATGCAATAAACTTATAAGACAATATAAGAATAACAGTTGTTCCAGTATTTCTATTCAGCCAAAGCTAGCTTTAAATTCTTCTATATATATTTTTTAATATTATTATTATTCCCTGCAAAAAAAGAACAAACAAACAAATATGTAAATGAGCCAAAATAGCAAAGATGCACTCGCAATTTTATCCACGTTTAAAGAATTTAAACAAAAATGTAAGCATTCCCTATCCAATAGTTAACTGTGTACTGTTTTTGCATGCTGTAACAGTAATAGCTCTTAAATTTCATGACAAAATACCAAATGCTATTTATTCAGTATACTCAGATTTCTTCCAATTTCCAAATGATGCAACTCAGCTAGATTCTTCTCACGTTCTAAACGAATTTATTAACAAATTTAATCCCTGAAGACTAATTTACATTAATTTTTTTTCTAAGCCAAATCAAATACTCCATTGGCACTGTGTGGATATGATCAGTATTTAAAGGAGAGGGTTCATAACCTGCCTGTCTCTCCCCTTTGCGAGACCCTGAGGTGTAAGGTTCACATCCCGCAGGTTTGGGGGAAATGTGCCATCCACCTGCATCTAGCATTACGGAATAACGCCAGCATTCTTCCTCGCGGCGTGAAAATGTCTCTGATCCCAACGACAGCTGTCGGAGAAGACACACCACATTACAAAACACAACTGAGACACTGTGAATGTTTAAGTGCAGGCTTCGGGATGTGGGGTTGTTTTCTTGTTTTGTGGTTCTGCGTCACCGACTCATTTCGGCTGCACAGAGAGTTGCACATCACCCAGGCTGCGTGCGGAGAGCCACTTAATCATTGCTTCTTAGATCAGTTACACACATTTATCACTCCGTTTGCAGTTATGTTAAGCCGACAGGAAGCTGCCAATCATTTACCGGCAGAATGAACACAAACATACACTCCAGCACTCCTCTAACCCCTATTCAGTGTTTTTATCTGTTTCTGGAATTTCGACTGGTACATACCAAGGGTCCGTGAGGTAGGAAGTGGCGAGGTCGAAAAGAAATGCCTAGGAATACATAGCTGCCTTAGGATTGTAACCAGAGTCACAGCCAATCAGATGCGGCATCACTGTAGATGTCACATGTAAAGAGAGAATGTAACTGTAACTGTATGTAAATGTAACAAATGGAAGTAATGTTAATGGGAGCACAAGATAGAAAAAACTAAACAAAGCAAAACAAAACTAAAAAATCTGATTCCTATCAGTGACTGATAATTTTCCTGATGCAACATGGCATGTGGAAAAACAACACCTTGTTCAGTTTTCATCTCTGTGTATGAATTACTGTATTTTCTCAGGAAACACACACACACACACACACACACACACACACACACACACACACACACACACACACACACACACACACACACACACAAACTTTTACCTTCAGCACTTAAGATTACCTGATCCAAGCCCTCGAGCTCACCCAGATACGAGTGTGTGAATGTGTGTTTATTCGAGTTTTTGTGTATGGTGGTGAATGAGATAAGAGCTGATTAGGATCGGATATAGGCGCCTCTCTCTCATGCACGTTTGTCACCCTGGATCCCTGAGCTTCAAAGCCTGCATGAGGGGCGCTGACAAGTCCAAGAGGGTGCTCATGCGCGACTGTGTGCGAGTGTGTAGGCTTCACTCTCCTTGCAGGTCGTCACATGGTTTTTGCGGCGTCTCTTTAACAGTGTTTGACCATCTGTCCGAACCTCTGGGTGCCTGTGAAGCCTTGTTTTAAAAGCAGCAACCTGCAGAGCAGAACTCCGGCGTGCTCCCACAACTCTCGTAACATTTACACGCTTAATCTGACAGTTACAACATGGCGGATTCTGAGTCTTACAGAAAGATCAGGTAAAGCTGAACTCAGAAACTCTTCCCTCGTGTTCATGCCTTGCGCTTGTCCCTGTGAACTTTTTCTTTAATCAGAATGACACTGGGGAGCAGCACAAATCTGTGTTTTTTATGCTATAAACTAGCAACAGTTGCAGGACAACAAAACACACTATCTGTATACAATACACACTCACAGGAGACACTTTTATTTCCAAACCCTATTTTTATTTGTAAGGTCTCCAAACACAATCACCGAGGTAAGAAATAAAGATAAAACATGAATCTTTCATTTATTTTAGTTTCAAACAGGAACTAATTGCAGGTAGTGGGAACAAGGAACTAAAAAATTGGCACACCATACATGCCTTATGACCACCATAGGTGATAGCTTAGAGGTTTAGGCAATTTGGACTTTGGATCCAAAGGTTGTGAGTTCAATTCCGAGCCCAGCTGGCACTCCTGGGCCCCTGTGGAAGGCCTTTAGTGGTTAAGACATTGTTTTAATGATTAAGGCATTGGACTTTAGATTTGAAGGTTGTGAGTTTAAATTCCAGCCACACCAAGTTGCCACTCCTGGGTCCCTGAGAAAGGCGTGGTGAGGGCATTGAATTTTGGATCTGATATTCACGAGTTTAAATCCCAGCCACACCAATTTTTTATTTTTGGTGCCCCTGAGCAGAGCCCTTAATGGTTAAGTCAATAGACTATGGATCTGATGGTTGTGAGTACAAATCCCAGCCCAGCTGCTACACCTAGGCCTCTGAGCAAAGCCCTTAGTGTTTAAGGCATTATTTTATTGGTTAAGGCATCGTTTTAGTGGTTAAGGTTTCGGACTGTGGATTTGAAGGTCGTGGGTTTAAATCTCAGTCACACCTAAGTTGCCACTCCTGTGCCCCTGAGAAAAGCCCTTAGTGGTTAAGGCATTGGACATTGGACATATAGTCCAATGTCCATATAGTAAACTCTCTAATCATACCTGGCACACAATACTGTCATTTGCACTACCATGCACTCCCACACTTTATGTACATTACTGGTCTGTATCCCTATTTATTACCCACACTGTCTATACTGTCTCACATTGTCTGTATTGTCTGTATTGTCTTGTATAGTCTGTTTTTGTCTTGTTGTGTCTGTTTTGTCATGTATAGGTTTTTATTTATGTCTGTACATTTGAGAGAAACAAACAGCTGGAACCAAATTCCTCGTGTGTGTCAACACACTTGGCCAATAAACCTGATTCTGATTCTGATTCTGATTCTGATTAGATCTAAAGGCCATGAGCTCAAATCCCTTGACCCCAAACCCTTAACCCTATAGCTGCTTAGCTGCATGAATGAGATAAATGTAAGTTGCTCTGGACAAAAGACATCTGCCAAATACCGTAAAAACATGAATGTAAACCCAAATAAATGCTGAAACATAAAGACTACATTTAGCGACTTTTTTTTTAAACTCCTTGTTGCACCTTTTTAAAAAATAAATAAAGACTAGTGGCAAATCTAGTGACTTTTTGAGGGCAGACGCCCTTTCCAGAATGACTTACATTGATCTCAGTTATACATCTGAGCAAATGGCCCAACAGTAGCAACTGGTGGGTGCTGGGATTTGAATTTACGACCTTTCAATCAGAAATTCACAATCTAAACCACTGAGATTCCGCTTTCCTGGAAATGCCATCAATGTGCAAATGCAATTAAAGTTAATGCTATCGAGTATTTTGTAGAATTCAGCTTGTGGGGCCACATACAATTTTATTACGTATTTAGAACCATGGTACATGCTTGTGGAATAGAATATGAATTTTAAAAGACACAGCGCACCTCGGATCACCGGAAGAACTGATAGTAATAATCTGCTGGATGCAAAACATGCAAATACCAAAAGAAACAAGATTTTAGGAAAAAACACAGAGAGAAGGAGGTTAGAAGATACAGATACGAGAAGTTGTCTGTGCTGAGATTCACCCAGTGAGTCGTGCAACTGCACTGGATACTCCCTACTGCCCTGGAGATAAACACACACACACACACACACACACACACACACATGCTGTTATTCTGATCAGTTAATAAAAGTCAAGTACTACACAATAATAGACATTCAGGGAATGTGTGTGTGTGTGTGTGTGTGTGTGTGTGTGTGTGTGTGTGTGTGTGTCTGTGTGTGAGTTTACACATAATAGTACATATAATAATAAATATGCTACATCCATAGCTTGGTGGTGAGGAAGCAGCAATTATTTTCAAAAAAAAAATTGCATTGAATGTGTGTGTTTGTGTGTGTGTGTGTGTGTGTGTGTCAGTCCAGACTCTTATTAAGGAGTCTTATGTCTTTTGGGACGCAACTGCAACACACTCTGGCTCAGTATGTTTTTTTAGACAACAAGGGTCAAAAGTAGATGTGTGACATGTTTGTGTGTGTGTGTGTGTGTGTGTGTGTGTGTGTGTGTACATGTGCAGGAAAGACACAAACCATTTTTGCAAAAATATGAGGCGAGGTGTGAACAGCAGCCACGTTAACACACAATCCATTAAAGTACACGCAGTCGGAGTGAAACGCATTGCACATGACCCCTGTTTACTACACGATATTAAAAGTGTTGCTAGGAGGCCGATTAAACAACACCGAGCTACTTAAGGTATGTCCTGGTGTCTATTTCAGTCATTTGGTGGGTACTGTGTCTTAAAAACACCGATCAGCATGTGTGTGTGTGTGTGTGTGTGTGTGTGTGTGTGTGTGTGTGTGTGTGTGTGTTTGTCTTGAGCGCTTTAAGAGCGCCCCTACAACCAAATCCCAATCTTTCAGCAGCTTGTTGGAGCCTGAAGAAGGTGTGACTGGGTTTCAGGGGGGCAACTAACAACTAACTGATGTTCTATATCAGAGTAATTGACAGATAAATCCCAGGCTCCGTCCCAAACCGTACATATTATGTCTATTTATGTAGTGAGGCTGCAAAATAACCGGTGCCTTCACAAGTGAAAATGTCTTGAATATAGTCTGATGTGTCCAATTTTTTATTGCAGATAATCAGTTGATGTGGATTTTAATGATTTTCACACAGAAAAGACAGTAATTCTTTTTAATACTTTAACTGGATTAACATGATGTATTTTTAGATATAATGTTTTTGCAGTGAGTTCTTATCGGAATGTAAGTGTCATTATACAATTAGATAAAAATATGCTCAAAAGGCTCTCTAGAAGGTTCTATTAATAGAACCTAAGAATAGAGAGAAAGAGAGAGAGAGAGAGAGAGAGAGAGAGAGAGAGAGAGAGAGAGAGAGATAGTATAGAGATCTATTCTCTATTAAAAAAAATAAAAAGAACCTATTCTATCCAGAATAAGGTTCTATAGGCAGGTGGTATCCCAGGTGTTAAAGAATTGGATTCTGAATGAGAAGGTCACAAGGACCACACTGCCATTACTGGGCTCTTGAGCAAGGCCCTAAACCCTCACCTGCTCAGTTGTAAGTTACTCTGGATAAAGGTGTCTACCAAATACTATAAATGTCTGCCAAATGCCAAAATCTATTTTTCTTGCTACCCAGTACATGCAAAATGTATAATTACTGATATAGTGTTGTGATTTGTAGGAATTTTACTGGACAAAATTATGATTTTGACACCAGTGCCAGTGTCTATGATTTGTTTCAATCTAGTTTTTTCAACTCTAAGAAAATCTTATGTCTTAAAATATGTTTATTAGATTCTTTTTAAAAATTAGTATTTTTATTTATTTTATTTTTTTTACATAAAAAGCAAAAGCAAAACAGACTGGTTATAGCTGCGATAATGAAATTGACAATAAGAGATATTTTTTCACAGCAATACACATAATTATACATTGACTGCTTTCATTATGTAATTAATAAAGAAAAATTGAAAATAAACCTCTTCCCATTAATTATTTTCTCATGACAGCAGTTTTATGACGCAGTGTTTGGTATACAACCCCATTTACTGCCTTTACAGTGAGAAAACGGACTGCGTTGTAATTTCAGGTTTAGTTTCTATTTGGCTTCTTTAGTTCTGTTTTAAAAAAATTAGTGCAGCATAATATGAACACCAACATATAACAGCTGAGCTATTTATCAACAGTCATATATAACCAACAGTTTTGGACGTATGGCAAAGTATTTCTGTGCCAAATACAATCCTTCTGGGTTTATTTAAGATTCAGTGTTTTTTTTATTTATTTTTTGAGTATGTCTCTTCATGATGTCATGAAGTGCAGCATTTTCTCCAAGAGAGCACACAGCAATCAGAGCGAGAGAAAGAGTACACCCATCACCATGCTTCATTCAGTTACAGAAGTGCTCCACAGGACTCTCTTAAGAAGAATGTATAAGAAGAAGTGTGTTTCTTGGACACTATAAGGAAAGGAGAACCTTGTTCAGTACTTCCTATATAGATACGTCAAGTTTCAGTCTTAGGATCTAAATCTGGATCATATATGTGCTATGTTCTTTAGCTCCATCCATACCACACAACCAGGAGCTCAGCTGTTTTCTGAGAGAAACGTAAAGATGGATATTTCTTTTATAGATCTGATCAAATTAAACCCACAATTGGAATCTATAACTAATGCATCTAAGCTAGAATATGGATGCTTTTACTTATTTTTTGCACCAATGGCAACAATGAACCGCACCCCATAAATCTTTTTTTCCAGTGAACATACAGCAGAGCAGCCCGAGCAGTCTGCTGTACGTTCTCAGTCCATTCGGAAACAAATCCGGATTTTAAAGCATTTCCTGTTTCCTCTCCTTGCGGTCGGTGCAGTCATAACACAACTATCAGTGTGTGATGAAGGCGGCAATCCGGCTTCGAAACACACACAGAGGAATTAGAGAATAATCCCCGCATTTGTTTGACCTTTTGAGGTCACCGCCACATCCGGCTACTCAGACTAATGGTGCAGTGGATGACTGTCTTTCCTCTCTCTCTCTCTCTCTCTCTCTCTCTCTCTCTCTCTCTCTCTCAACCTCTTCATCATTTATATTCTACTTATAAAGTTTCCAGTTTCAACTGTAAAGAGAGGATTTTGTTATGGATTCACCATAATCACATTTTCTGACGCTGAGCCTGATGGGACCAACATGGACTGATTGTCATGGATATTGATCCTTCTGTATAGTGAGGTGAATCTGTACTGTACACACACACACACACACACACACACACACACACACACACACACACACACACACACACTGCACCGAGTGTGTGTGGGTTTGCTGGATGAGGATTGTCCTATGGGAGTTCTCTTATCCGCTCTTATGTCGTTTTTGGCTCCTAAGTGTGTGCTTTTAGAAGCAATTCTTGGATTACAGCTAATTTACATGCAAACAGTTCTCTCTCTCTCTCTCTCTCTCTCTCTCTCTCTCTCTCTCTCTCACTCACTTTGCCCTCATGTTACACAGCTGTTAAAGGCAAAAAAAAGTAAAAGCGTGAAGAAATTGTGTTTTTTACTTCCATCAATTTGATCTTGAATTATTATTATTACGTTTGTTTCAGTGATACGATCAGAAACAAATACTACATTGAATTTCATTATTTTCTTTCTTTTCTCTACTTATATTTCCTGGATGTGTGTGTGTGTGTGTGTGTGTGTGTGTGTGTGTGTGTGTGTGTGTGTGTGTGTGTGTGTGTGTGTGTGTTGTGGTGGGGGGGTGTTTGTCATTCCAGGCACAGTATGCGTTTCTCTGTAAATCTGTCTGTCTCAGCAGTCATCCGAACAATAATAACACACACACACACACACACACACACACACACACACACACACACACACACACACACACACAATATTGTAAGCTACCACACTTTAACCCAAGTTGTGCAAAGTCATAAACCTTCTTTTTTTGGCATTGTGCACTCTTCAGAAAAATATCTCTGTTTTTTTGGACTTTTGTGGTATCTTTGTGTCTCCTCACTTCACACATGGTCCCACACACTCGTTTTATGCCTAATTAAAGTCACCAATGCTTTTCGCTGTTTTTCTGGCAGTTTTCAAAAGCACTGTTTTTTTGACACACATCATCCAAAAGCATTTGATTTCATTCTATTTAGATTTAGCAATATTGTGTGAGTAAGAGTCAGGCTTTTCAGTAGAGGAGTGCCATCGGACATTTTGCTTTTATACAACAATTTTTGAATAAAAAATTCATTAAACATCATTTCGAACCCAATATGACCAAAGAATTGGTTTATTTTTGCTCCAAGAACGGAATTAGTTTCCTGAAGAAGCCACACTCACTAATAACTAGACTAATTATTATATTCCTGTTAAAGGTGCTTCAGGTGAAAATAGTACATTACACACACACACACACACATATATATATATATATATATATATATATATATATATATTTTTTTTTTTTTTTTGGGGGTCACCCCGAATAGATAGGAGGAGCCTGATCTCACAGTCGTGCTATGGAAAGAGGATCATCAAATCCTCAAATAAGTTAATATACAGTTAATGGTGATGCTGTAAATAAAAATGTGAGAAGAAATAAGCTTTTAATACCGTAATTTCCGGACTATAAAGCGCACCAATATATAAGCCGCACCCACTGAATTTGACAAATATTTTTATTTTGAACATAAATAAGCCGCACCTGTCTATAAGCCTATCAGGTGTCTACACTGAAACTAATGAACTTTACACAGGCTTTAACGAAAGACAGTGTCTGTTACACGGTGTAACGGGTGAAATATTTTGCGCTTTCCTTTAGGAGCAGAGCGGTATTTTGGGAATAGCCTGCTGCCGCATGCTTCCGCTATTACTGCATGTGTGCAAGGCCGAGGAATATGTCCTTATTATTTTCTGATGCTCATTTCTAAGTTTCTTTGACTAACCTGTAATGCTGTTGGCAAGAAAAATAAAAAAGCACGAGTTTTTGAAACCTGTCTGTGCTTATATGATTTCTGTTGCAACTGGAGTTAGCGAGCTCTCCCATCACCCAGACTCAACGCGTTACAGCGGCTTGTATCTAAACAGTAGCCTACCTAGAAAGTCATTGTTCACTGTCTTCCTCCTTCCTTTCACAACTATTTCTCTCGGAAGTTTATCTTTTGGCATCGTCATGCATTTAAAAAAAAACTTTTCTGCAGCTCAGAACACAGGTGAGGTGCGTTTTTTCGTTTCCGTTCAGAAATTTCATTGGTCTAAAGTTATGGGGTTCAGTTTTTTGGCTTGAAGTTTGTGAAACCGGGAAAAACCCAGGAAGCCGCGGGGTTCAAAACGGGGGAAAAAAGTAGAGGCTTATAGTCTGAAAAATACGGTGAATAGTTTTAACATGCGTGAATAAATCCAACCAGCCTGTGACATTTACTTTCCATAATTCGTAATCGACACAGGAGCTTTTTGGTGGCAGGAATTTAAATGTTTATGTCTGGGAGATTCTGTAAAGGTAATCTGTTCTAATTGAATTAATTAAATTGAAAAATTAAATTAATTTCTGTTTGTTTTTTGGTGCATCGATGTTGCGCCATGATTAGAGAGCGCTCGCAAAGACATTTCAGACGATTTTATTTGATTTGCTGATTTGATTTGTTTTAAGGTTAATTGATCCGGATTATTTCAATACATTTGCTTCTATATCTTTGTGGTGTTCTGTACATTGCGGCGTTAAAATGTGATGAGGAATCGTTTACAAATGTTTATCCACGTTCACTTTTATTTCAGTGTTAAAAAGACATCGTCAGTTTCATCTATTATGTGACAGGCAGTTTTGGTTGTAATTTTTAATTGACTATATATATATATATAATTTGCAGTCTAGAAGGGTCAGAAGGGCCAGACACCCTTACATTTAATTATAATTTTGTAAATAATTACACCGATCAGGCATAACATTATGACATAATAACATTATAAGCGGTGATGTAAATAACACAGATTATCTCTTTATCATGGCACCTGTTAGTGGGTCGGACACATTATCCAGCAAGTTTACATTTTGTCCTCAATGTTAATGTGTTAGAAGCAGGAGAAAATGGGCGAGTGTAAGTTTGAGCGAGTTTGACGAAATGTCTAGACGTCTGGGTCAGAACGTCTCCAAAACTACAGATCTTGTGGGATGTTCCTGGTCTGCAGTGGTCAGTATCTTTAAAAAGTGCTCCCAGGAAGAAACAGTGGTTTACCGGCGACAGGGTCGTGGGCGACGAAGCTCATTGATGCACGTGGGGAGCAAAGGCTGGTCCGTGTGGTCTGATCCAACAGACGAGCTCCTGCAGCTCAAACTGCTGAATAAGTTAATGCTGTTAATGCTCAAAGGGTCAGGAGTGTTTTGGCAGCAAAAGGGGACCAACCAAATATTAGGCAGGTGGTCATAGTTTTTACGTCATAAAGTTATGCCTGGTTGGTGTAGGTATTAAATTATTCCTAATAACCTATTTTCTTAATATTCATAGTGTTTCTTGTTTCTTAGATGCATAGTTGTCTTGTAGTGTAAGTTTTAGTTTGAGTTTTTATCCAATCAGATTTCATGAATGTTCAAAGTGAATGCTATTCATTTGAGGACATGGACAATCAGAGATATCTCTTATATATCTACAAAATCTAATAGCCTTACAGACTCTCTCAGTCCTGCATGCGAAAGTATCCTGCGTCCTGATTGGAAGAAATGTGACGACGTGTCTGACAGCATGCGTGGATTTGTGGCAGTGCTTGTTTCTGTTACAAGCCTGGGGCTTGTGATTGGCCTTTTCCTTCTCGGTAGTGTCGGAAAGACCCATGATTGATTGACAGCTCTGTGGGCTACAGGGTCTATGTGGGTGGTCATGTTGATTCTGTCCTGTCAGATGTAAACACTACTCGTTAACCAATTGGATCAAACACACACACACACACACACACACACACACACTCGATCTCTGAACACTATTTATATATATATATATATATATATATATATATATATATATATATATATACCTGTATATATATATATATATATATATATATATATATATATATATATATATATATATATATATATATATATAGTGTTCAGAGATCGAGTGTGTATGTGTGTATATATGTATATATATATATATACACACACACACACACACACACACACACACACACACACACACACTGGAAGTTTGTATTCATTTCAGTGCTGTATTATTAGTGAAACATTTGGATTTATATTTGGAGAGTGT
Organism: Silurus meridionalis; assembly: GCF_014805685.1. NCBI lineage: Eukaryota > Metazoa > Chordata > Actinopteri > Siluriformes > Siluridae > Silurus > Silurus meridionalis. Next base: position 3,453,209 of record NC_060899.1, on the reverse strand, counting down.
GTGTGTTTTGTGTGTGTGTGTGTGTGTGTGTGTGTGCATGCACATGTGTATGTGTGAAAGCACGTATGTGTTAGGCTGCGGCTCGTTGATGTAGCTGTCATGGGAGAGTGGTCTTCAGTCCTGCAGCCTTCCGGCTGGAACCAGGGGGTGTTGAGCTCTTCTTGAAAAAACTAAATAAACCCAGATTTCCTCACCTACCAGGCAGAAAGTAAAGAATTTGGCCAGCTTCGACACTAAACAGTCATTTGTTAGAACTATTTCTTCACTGAAGTGTTACTGTAAAACACAGAATACATCGCTTTTATACTGATAGGACATACACAAAGATTAATGATACAGGAGAATTGGACTTTTTGTTAAGCTGGGGGTAAAACCTGAAATAAAATGGATCCATCAGAGCTGCAGACTTCTATTATTTCAGCGGCTGGGCTCAGTGTGTGGCTTAGTTTAGTTTGTATATGTATGAATGTGTGATGTGTGGAAGTGTGTATGTGTGGGCATATGCGTGACCTTGAACAAGCTCTAATCTTCCTGTGTTCATTTTTAAATATACTATATATATAATTTTAATATAATTTACAACTTATATTAAAGGTCATGGCCTCCAGGTTTTCTCCATATCCTGGAATTAATAGAAAGAAAATTAAGTGTAAAATGTACAGTGTACAGACGTGTCTTAAACAATTGCCTTCACATTACTGATGGTTTTTTTTTATATTTTTTTATCTTTTATCGAAGAATTACATGCTATCAATCCACTTTTAATTCACTGTTGTTACGATTTGTGTAAAACACTAAGAATTACAGCACACATTGTTGTAATATTTAAATTTAAGTTGATTAGAATATTTCATAATCAATAATATAGAAAAGAATTATAATAATACTGCTATTATTATATATATATATATATATATATATATATATATATATATATATATATATATATATATATATATATATATATATATATATATATATATATATTGTGCCAAAAGTATTGGGTCACCTGGTCATACGTTTGGTATGTGATTTTTGGGTATTGCATTCCACATTTAGTGTGCTTATGGATATTTGTGTTCATCAGGAACAAGGGTATTATGGAAGGCAGGTAATGATGAAGGTGAGGAGGCCTGGGGTGCAGTCAGTGTTTACATTCATCCCAAAGGTGTTCAGTAGGGATGAGATCAGAGCTCTATAGCAGGCCACTCATGATCTTCCTCTCCAAATCATGTACACCAGATCTTCAAGGAGCTCACTTTGTGCCATACAAGGCCTTTAACTCGTATTTGCTCAGTTATATAAATGGTGTAATTAAAAAAGCATTTACCAAATGTAAAAATGTCATCAATGTTTTTTGGAATTAAATCTGTACCACATTTGACATTGATGACATTTAACAGACGCCCTTATCCAGAGCGATTTTATCTCATCCATACAACTGAGTAGCAGAGAGGCCCAGGAGTAGCAGCTTGGTGTTGCTGGGATTTGAACCCATGACCTTCCGATCAAAAGTCGATCAAGGTAAGGTGCTAGATTCTTTGACGGCTTTGACTTTAGCTGTTTAGTATGCATTTTAGTTGTTCACAGAGAGAGAGAGAGAGAGAGAGAGAGAGAGAGAGAGAGAGATTTCACACGGTGCATGTGACAGCTCAATTGCTCATTACGATCTGGTGGATAATTTTAGTCGTGTTAAATCCCAGCTGGTCAAAAGCTCACACACTGACACATGCTCGTGTCGAAACACGGACTGTGAACTGCTGCTCTGGTAACATGAGTCATATAGCAAATGTGAACACTTGATGAACAAACAGGTGCTCTCTCACACACACACACACACACACACACACACACACACACACACACACACACACACACACACACACACACACACATTTCATCTTACAGCATTGCGCAGCCTGAAGTTTTCTCTAACACTGTCACCTGATCCAACTGCCATGATAATTAGCTGATACGTTAACCAGCAGTGGAGAAATTTCAAGCTCTGCAAGACAGTTAATCACGTCTTAAAGGAGACCAAACCATGTTGGAAGAACTTATGCTAACCCTGAGCTTTATGTCATGTCTCAGCTAACCTTCTCTCATGTCATGTCTTTTATCGCAAAAGTGACATTCACTGCGAATTTTCTACAAAACAATACATTAATTGAAATTATTCTAATTATTCTTTTTTATTTATTCCCTTAAAAGTTACTCCCCTAAATAAAAGATTCAAGTGGACATAATACATAGTTTCAGCTAATCTCATGTTATTCTTGAGTACATATAGAGTAGTATTGCTTCTGGAGGCGTGACGTGGGCGGAGCTACAGAGTCGCTATAAATTAAATTAAACCACAACAAAAACTTTATAGCCTGCTTCCAGTACGTGTATGTGGATGTTAGATTTTTTGTCCAATCAGATTTCAGCTTCTATGTGCTGCCATGTCAATCTAATCTTCCCAGAGCCTTCAGAATCAGTAGTGCTGGCCGATATACCTTAAACTATGGTCAAACAAACAGATCCGTTGGTAATAATCAGATTTGAAATTCGTGATAGTGGTTGTATTAAGAGGTGGATTAAGTCAGGTAAGTCCCCACTGAAGGCCCAGGTACCTAATGCACAGCCCCCCACTGATATATGGTAAGTACTGAACAAGTTCACCCTCCCTCACATCCGAAAAAACACTTCTTTGGAGACGTTCTTCTCGAACAGTTCCTGTGTATTTTAAAAAATGACACTTTTTGGAATTTGGAAGAAAATTGAACGATGTGGAAATCTATTTGGATTTTGGAGGACATGCAAAACTCTGCACAGGCAGTCAGATTCAGATTTAATCAAATCAATGTGATTTGTATTGTAAAGAAAAGCTTTCACCAGGTCCATCCTTAAGCTTTTTAAATGAAACAGAGCTTTTATAAATTTATTCTTGTAAGTTGACTGATCAGAAGGTGCTGGGGTTCAAGCTGCGGTGTTATTGCCAAGCTGCCACTCTTGGGGCCCCTGAGCAAGGCCCTTAACCCTTTGTGTTCCAGGGGCGCTGCATCATGTCTGACCGTGCACTCTGGCCCCAGCTTTCTAACATCACTGGGATATGTGAAGAAAGAATTTCACTGTGCTGTAAAGTACATTCAACAAGTAAAAAACACCTTTCCTTTTCTTTACTGTTGTTGAACTTGTAAGTGAAATATCCTGAATCCAAAATGATCAATTAGCACCAACATGTGACGAAAATGATCACGTCTGCTTTCTGCAACTTTCATCCTTGTGTTATGTTTATAAAACTTTTTTCGTTTCGGTTCACTCCCATCGTTGTTCTGCCCTCCGTGTCTCAGCTGACATAGTGATCATGGCTGGTGTTTCATCGGCTCTTTGCGCTTCTCACTTCTGCTGAGATTGATGTAGTGCTGGGCTATAAATGCGAGTGCTAAGTCTGGCCACATAGCATTATGGGGGGGGGGGCGGGCTGGGGTGATGTTCATCCAACCTCTACATTCTGCTGCTAACAGGACTTGCGGAGTGTGTGTGTGTGTGTGTGTGTGTGTGTGTGTGTGTGTGTGTGTGTAAGAAGGACTGGAGTAAAGGCATGGGGGTGAAAAAGGGTGTCACTATTTATGCTGCGTGCGAAAGACAAATTGCCCTTGCTGTCACCTCCCTCCCAGCTCGTCAGTTCCCTCGTACCAGCTGTGTGGAAGTTCTGCTGAGTTCCCCTGAAAACTAAAAGAGAGACCACAACAGATTAAAGCCAGCCTGATTCTAAAATACACACCGAGCTGGACGGGACATAACGTAACACTAAATAAAGTGTGTGTTAGCAAGTAAATAAGAGTCTAGACAGTTGGAATGGGCTGACCTGGCTTTTACTTCAATTTCTAATACAGATTTCATGTAAGCTTCTCTTTAGACAGGACATTTATAGAAGATATCAATTTCAGTGGAAGACACAGGTTCATGTATACTCCTAAGATTGACCATAGTTTAATTATTATTATTATTAATAGAGTAGTAGTATAAGTAGTAGTAGTAGTAGTAGTATTTATTATTGTTTATTTGTTTATTTAGCCTTCCACATAATTTAATTTATTTGTATTTAATTTAATTTAATTTAACTTTATTTTATTTTATTGTATTGTATTTTATTGATTTTTTCCTTTTGTAATAATCTTTTTTATAGTGTATCTTATTGTATTTTATTTAAATGTATTATTGTATTACTTTTGGAAGGAGTCTCCAGTTTCAGTGTCACGACAGGTAAAGCTGTAACTTCCAGCAAGGAAAATCCTCAGGACAGGGACAGAGAAGGAAGACAAGCTGCATTTTTGTTTGTTAGTTCGTTTTTGCCTTATTATCTCTTTTTTTTAGTGGAGACGTGATGTTGCTGATCAAATAATTGAAATAAGTTTTCTATGTTGTTCTTCATTGATATAAATTAGCAATAGGAGCAGCGCCTTGTCATTTCTGCTGAACCCGTGGAGAAAATAGGATGTAAGTTACTCCAATATTTGGTATATTACAGGATATTTTATTGATAAATAAAAAAGCAACCAAAATGTTACTAATAAATGAATTGAATTAATAAAAACTGGCCGAATGTGCCTGAAAAAGTCATTTTTCAACTTGTGTTTTTACTTTTGTAGTTTTATATTGAAAGCTACGTTTTCCCAAGAAGTTCTGTCCAGCAGATATATAGAGTATATCATTTATTCTCTGGCATATTTCAGCCTTAGGAAGAGGAAGGCTGTTTCCTGAAGCTGTAACTCATTACACAGGCAAAGAGACAAAAAAAGGAAATTAAGAAAATGTACAGAAAAAGTGAGAAAGGATGAGAGTGGAGATCTGAGTCTTCAGTTCTGTATATGTGTGTGTTTTGCTGTTATTTATTTGGTGTCGGCAAAAGCACATTTTATAAAGCTAGGCCACAGAGCAGCATTGAAGATGACCATATCAGCAAACAGCACCATTAATCACTTCAGTGGAAGGGTTTGATGACAAAGATTAAAAGAGTGTAAGAGACACCAGTGAGCCTCAGATTACTGCAACTGTCATCAAATACCCACCAGGACACACACCCCAAGTTCACACATCAGGCCGGCTCTGTGCAGCACAGATGCTTTGCCTGTACACTCACACACACACACACACATTCACACACTGTATCCACTTGTCCTTTCACACTGCTGTGAATTATTTTTCTCTCAGTGACCAGCTATGCTTCACATGGCACTTCTCATTGCACTCTCTTGACCTCCTTGTTGGACATTTACCATCTCACAATCTTATTCCTAAATCACGTTATAGAAATTCCAACATTCTAATATGTTTTCATTGATTTGGTGATGGAAGTCCCTCTTGCTGCTAAGAACTAGAGTTCAGTTCCGACCAGCTGAATGGTGTCATGGAAATGGATTCAACTCAATGCTTTCAGACTAAACATTGCGCTTAATGTGTTGTTTCAAGCTCAACAGTGTGGTCAATGAGTGTTTAATTAGGTTACAAGGGTTAAACTTATAAGTGGAGTCAGATTACATTAAGCTCCACCCCATTGTACAAGTACTTCTCTAGCAAGTTCAACTCTTCTACTAAGGCGTATGGAGAATATTCGTTCAGCGTCATCACTGGGACATGGAATATATAGTTTATAGCAGAACAAAAGCATAAAACATTTAAGGTTTAGCCATTTTAAAAAGCCATCTCCCTGGTCATGTTTGAACTACAGAATAGTGATGTTTTCTGAATGGTGGGGTTTATAATGTTTCCAAGTCTTTCTGAAGGTTTTTCTTCATTTCAAGGGTTACCCTGACTCTAATTGTTAGATCTCAACCCTCTAGCTAGAAGAGCTTCACTGTGCAGACAGATAGCTGAAAAAAATTATAGAATGGAATATACACCAATCGAACATAACATTATGACCACCTGCCTAATATTGTTTTGGTCCCTCTTTTGTTGCCAAAACACTCCTGACCCGTCTAGCATTAAAGGCATTAACTTTTTTAGCAATCTGAGCTACAGGAGCTCGTCTGTTGGATCAGACCACACGGACCAGCCTTCGCTCCCCACTTGCATCAATGAGTCTCGGCTGCCCACGACCCTGTCGCCGGTTCACCACTGTTCCTTCTTTGGACCAATTTTGATAGATACTGACCACTGCAGACCAGGAACATTCCACAAGAGCTGCAGTTATGGATATCCTCTGACCCAGTCGTCTAGACGTCACAATTTGGTCCTTGTCAAACTCACTCAAATCCTTAAACTTAGCCCTTTTTTTTTTTTTTCGCTAACACATCAATTTTGAGGACAAAATGTCCACTTGCTAAAGAGATCAAGGGTTTATTCACTTCACCTGCTATAATGTTATAATATCATAACATTATGCCTGGTCGAGATTTAGCAGACGCTCGTATCCAGAATGACATATCTCGTTTATACATCCGAGCCACTGAAGGTTAAGGGCCTTGCTCCAGGGCCAACCATTTTTCCTTCTGTTAATGGCCAGTGTCTTGTGTAGTGTTGGGCAAACATCAGCACTAAATACTGCACCACATGTGGTCAAGCTGTAGGACTTTCAGCACCTCAGTGTGCTTAGTGGAGAATGCTAAGCATTCAACTCTGTTAAACAATGATCAACTGGCTAGCAGTCGGCCAACTGTCCCTGACGTCACATAGGACGTGATACAGAAGTAGATATATTTTTCTTGACCTACTGGCTATGACTTCTTCAGTTTTTTAATGCGTATATGTCAAGCTACCATCTAATTATATCTCTTTTTGTGTCCATCTGAAACATTGCTTCTGTAAAAACTTAGATTTTTAAGAGAATGAGTGGAAAAAAGGTAACACTGTTGAATAGTTACTGAAAAGTTACATAATCTGTTAAGTAAAACACCTTAATGGTAGTAGTGATGGCATTACATCATAACACTTAGATGTTTTATGTACAGAAGACCTACATACACATAAATACATTGAATACAAGTAAATGGAATAACAGTACCACTTTTGCCTCACACCTTCGGGATCGAGGGTTTGAATACCACCCCAAACATTTGTTCACAGAGTTTGCATGTTCTCCCTGGGGTTTGAGGGTTTCCTTTAGGTCTTCCAGTGACATTTACATTTATGACATTTGAGAGACAACCTTATCCAGAGCAACTTACAACTCAAGGACCCAGCAAGTTCCAATGCCTTACTCCAAAGTCATATGCTCTAGGCTGAATTTTAAAGTGTAATAATGTTCTGTGAAGGCTTGGCATCCCATCCAAAAAGAAATATATAATACATAATAGATTAAGTTTATTTATTTATTCATTCATTCCTCCAAGCTGTTCATCCATCCACATTTCCGAAGAAAAAAAAGAAATTTCCTATCATTGACAAGAAAGCCCCCTGTTTCTCTACGCAGCTTTCCACAATTTACATGAAATTGCAAAAAAAATGCATTAAGTGCATCCGTCACCTCGGCACGGCCCGTGTACAGGACTTTATGCTCAGTCATGAGTGACTATGCCTAAAAACACAAGCTCTACTGTAAAATGTTTGTATTAGTCATATGCTAACGGAGGAGGAAGCAGACGGACTGCCGGCACGGACTCCGACTGTGCTTTTTGAAGCTATTTGTAGCTAAATTGTGGATGAATCGCATTATGTAGCCCACCACGTATGAATATATTCAAGTACACGTGACTATATGATGTCGCTTGTACCTTACGCTGATGTTAATGTGGTACGATTGATAAATGAGGAGTTATTCCAGTTTATTAATATGAATTATTTATTACAAACTGACGTAAACTTTTGTGCATAAAGGCTGTTTATTTTCTTGATCTAAAGGTGAAGGAAAATGCTAAAACCGTATGCTGGGCATGGAGTTCGATGAAGGAGAGTAAAAAGAACAAAGTTTGGACTTGAACAAGTGGAGAATATCTCATTAAATAGAGGTAAGCATGTAATTTAAGTGCGGCTCAAAACACACTAATCAACAGTGAGCTAGTTACAGTTACTACCATGCGATTACCATGAAGGTGATCATTTTCCAGGAAAGTTTTCCACAAAAATCCAATTATTCCCCTGCTATTTGAGAATAATACAGTATATATTCTTTTATTTATCTAAAGTTACAGTTCATGTTGTTGAATTTTGTTCTACAACTTTATTAGAACTAAGAACAGCTTTAAGCAGTTCTTTCGTTAAACTTTCTTTTATTCTCTATTTTTAATCTCTTGTCTCTTGAGTAAAACATACATGTTACCGAGAACCTGGAAGACTTTCATGTTGCGGAAAACCTACTGAGAATCACAAAGCACTGACACTGGAGACTCCTTCCAGGAACTTTTAATAAACTTCCCCTAATAGAGAATGTCTCAATACAGCACAGTCCCACAGCACTTCCTGATGTAGTCACTAACTTTAATTGATTGATGCGTGTTCATGGACAAGAATTTCCATCTTTTATCGTGTCGCTCATCACGACTGCGTCCGTCTGGCCACGGTCTCCAAAGCAACGGAGGCAGAGGATCATGGGTAATGCCAACAGAAATGTCAACGGTAATCATTTTACGGCATTTTTCTTAGAGAATAAGGCAGAAACTATACAGTTAGGGTTATGCTGTAATAAGTTAGGGTTATGTGTCTCTAATTAACGCAGTGTCCTCAATTCACTGTGAGAGTATATGTACTGTATTTTGACTGGAAGGAACCACAGAGGATGCTTTATAATAGCAAAAGAGTATCTTACCGAATTTAAAGCAATAAAAACAATAATAAAATCTCCTGCTTGAATGTTAAGTAATGGTGCTTGAAGATTAAAAAAATCAATAACGAACAAGAAAAAACATTACAGCATCTGTGGTATCCAGTGGCAGAAAAAAAATAACTTTGGCGGAGGCACCAAAAATATTATATATATTATAATGTAATGTTGAAATACATTACATAGAAATCAATAGATAACATTGTGACTTTATCAGAAAGTGCCTTAAGACTGTGCTGCTTAATAATTACATCATTTGTTAACATAGACATAATAGAAAGGTTATCAAGACCTTCTGACCAATCAGAATTCAGCATTTATATATAATTATCAATATGTTTGCTATGATTAACTTTAACACACTGTTAACTCTCCAGTACACCTGCTAGTTTTAAAGTGTTAATGTACTTAAATGTACTGATAATGAGCCCTACTTTGAGCTGTTGTGTGTGTGTGTGTGTGTGTGTGTGTGTGTGTGTGTGTGTGTGTGTGTGTGTGGTCAGGCTGTCACCTGTTTTTCAGATTCAACAAGCCAGTCATTCCTCGGTTCTAAAATAAAATGCCCCCCATTCTGCTTTAACACGACTCACCTTCAGTTTACAAGAAACACCTCGATGCCTGTCAGAAGTCCACAGTCACAAACAGGACTCATGTGTCATGCTTCGATATTGCGCCAACATTTTCCACCATTTAAACAGCCATTATTAATGAATTGGTAGTTCAATAACTTCATTCCCGCCTGATGCCGTTTTACATTCAGTCTCGGAGCATGAAGAAGCATTTCGATGCCTTGTGTAATTTGACACTAATCTGATGTTTTCATCAATTCAAAATGATTACACTTTTATACTTATAACTCAGATTGAAAGAATGTCCAATCCTCGATATTGCTAAAATTTGTTGAGGATAAAATGTTCTTATATCATGTCATAGTCAGAGGTCAAACTTCTAAGATATAGAAAAGTCTGTATGGTTTCCTAATTACCAGGCAAACGTTTTTTTTGTCTTATTAACCTCACAGGGAGATAAAATTTGAAATTATAGGGAAGAACTGACAGGTTCTAGCTGAAATGACAAACTGAAAATTGTACTGTGTCTTATGGTCCACGTCTTTATTGGATAATATTAGATTTAAAAAATTGGATAAATTTGTGTTTAAACACACACACACACACACACACACACACACACACACACACACACACACACACACACACACCAGCTCAATGTTTGCCTCTTTAACAGTACAATCGAGTACAATAACACTTTAAATAGATACAAATGGAAAGAAAAATACATATTTAATTAACAAAAATCACTGTTTAAATGAAATAACACGTTTCTTTTGGACATGCTGTTGGAGAAAAATAATCCCATTTGCATCCCACTACCAGATCGCTGTTTATTTCCTTTCTTCTTTGTAATTATTCTTTTATAAAATCAGTAAGAATACCTAAACTCAGCCTCCAAGGCTGTTTGTCGAGCAATGTTTCTACAGTATATACAAATATATAATATTAATATGCTTATCTTTAGAATTGCTATTCGTGTATTGACAACATTTTATTTTTTTTTAAAGGATCCCAAAGACAGATTTTGAACTTGGATTTGTCGATGTCAGCATTTTACTATATTTATTTGTATTTTAGGTTTTCTGTATAACAGTCGAACAAGTCAAACACTTGGCGATACAGGTACACTTTGTGTTAAAAAATTAAAAAAACAGCTAAAAGGAGGAAGAGCTTAATATTTCAGGACACTGGAATGATATGGTTTGATCTTTGAAAGGAAATTTGTTGGGTCTGATTTATATTTTTGAGTATTTACAATAAGGCTTGAATGATTAGTGCTTGATAATTCCATGGTACATCTCTTCATATAATAGTTAGAGAGTTAGAGTTAGAGTTATAATTCTTGGGCCTGCATTTTCAATAAAGTTCGGCTACAGCTGTGGTGCATAATGTGGTGCTGTAACAATCACTGATCCATTCATTCACTTTAAGTAAGCATTTTATCCTTGGCAGGGTTGTGGTGGATCTGGAGTGTGTCCCCAGAATGTCTGGATGTTGGGCACAATGCAAAACACACACACACACACACACACACACACACACACACACACACACACACGCAAAATCATTTAAACTTAATACAATTTTTCCAAACAATTAATCCACGTATCTTTGCATATTTTTGCACACCTACTGTAAGATATACATACTGCTTGTTCTATTTCCAGATTTTTTAAATAAAAGATTATAAAAAATACCTCTATGCTAATGTTGTGTATGTCATAGGTAAATATTCATATAATTCATGAATTGCAAGTTCTCCCACTTAGAAATCATGGAGGGGTCTGAAATTGTCATCGTAGGTGCATGTCCACTGTGAGAGACATAATCTAAAAAAAAAAACAGGAATCACAATGTATGATTTTTAAACTATTTATTTGTATGATACAGCTGCAAATAAGTATTTGAACACCTGTCTATCAGCTAGAATTCTGACCCTCAAAGACCTGTTAGTCTGCCTTTAAAATGTCCACCTCCACTACATTTATTATCCTGAATTAGATGCACCTGTTTGAGGTCGTTAGCTGCATAAAGACACCTGTCCACCCCATACAATCAGTAAGAATCCAACTACTAACATGGCCAAGACCAAAGAGCTGTCCAAAGACACTAGAGACAAAATTGTACACCTCCACAAGGCTGGGAAGGGCTACGGGGAAATTGCCAAGCAGCTTGGTGAAAAAAGGTCCACTGTTGGAGCAATCATTAGAAAATGGAAGAAGCTAAACATGACTGTCAATCTCCCTCGGACTGGGGCTCCATGCAAGATCTCACCTCGTGGGGTCTCAATGATCCTAAGGAAGGTGAGAAATCAGCCCAGAACTACGGGAGGAGCTGGTCAATGACCTGAAAAGAGCTGGGACCACCGTTTCCAAGGTTACTGTTGGTAATACACTAAGGCGTCATGGTTTGAAATCATGCATGGCACGGAAGGTTCCCCTGCTTAAACCAGCACATGTCCAGGCACGTCTTAAGTTTGGCAATGACCAGTTTGGATGATCTAGAGGAGTCATGGGAGAAAGTCATGTGGTCAGATGAGACCAAAATAGAACTTTTGGGTCATAATTCCACTAAACGTGTTTGGAGGAAGAAGAATGATGAGTACCATCCAAGAACACCATCCCTACTGTGAAGCATGGGGTGGTAGCATCATCTTTGGGGTGTTTTTCTGCACATGGGACAGGCGACTGCACTGTATTAAGGAGAGGATGACCGGGGCCATGTATTACAAGATTTTGGGGAACAACCTCCTTCCCTCAGTTAGAGCATTGAAGATGGGTCGAGGCTGGGTCTTCCAACATGACAATGACCTGAAGCACACAGCCAGGATAACCAAGGAGTGGCTCTGTAAGAAGCATACCAAGGTTCTGGCATGGCCTAGCCAGTCTCCAGACCTAAACCCAATAGAAAATCTTTGGAGGGAGCTCAAACTACGTGTTTCTCAGCGACAGGCCAGAAACCTGACTGATCTAGAGAAGATCTGTGTGGAGGAGTGGGCCAAAATCCCTCCTGCAGTGTGTGCAAACCTGGTGAAAAACTACAGGAAACGTTTGACCTCTGTAATTGCAAACAAAGGCTACTGTACCAAATATTAACATTGACTTTCTCAGGTATTCAAATACTTATTTGCAGCTGTATCATACAAATAAATAGTTAAAAAATCATATATTGTGATTTCTGTTTTTTATGTTTTTATTATGTCTCTCACAGTGGACATGCACCTACGATGACAATTTCAGACCCCTCCATGATTTCTAAGTGGGAGAACTTGCAAAATAGCAGGGTGTTCAAATACTTATTTGTAAATAAATTGTAAATCCTCACTATATATATATATATATATACATACACTTCTGCACACTCTTAAAAAAACTTTCTTATGCCTAATTATTACTTTTTCTTCTCATTTTTCTTCCTACTGTTTAATACTGTACGCTTTTTAATATTTAATATTTGCTGTAGTTTGTCTGAAACCTTACATAAGAATTATATTGTACAAACTGTCACTGATATCTGTAAATATGATAAATAAAACTTGAACAGTGACATGGTTGTAAAAGAGATGGTGAGAGAAAACTGGAGAATTATCAATGCCATATCAGTAAATTTGTAACTAAATTAATTTAATGTTTAAAAACTTTTTTTTTGTAATAGAGAGAATTTCCTTATTGACATCCCGTGAGCGTTTTGTTTTTACATTAACGCATTCATCAAGACCTCACACACACACACACACGTGCACACACACACACACACACACACACACACACACACACACACACACACACACATACATATATATATATATATATATATATATATATATATATATATATATATATATATATATATATATATATAAATATATATACTGCATTGTTGTCAAGTCATTACATTGATTAACACTGACAAACCTCTCATTGTTTTGTACAATATGCATATATTTTATTTGGCTCAATAAAGTTGGTTTGCAATTCCTAGGCCAAAAATCTGTCAGTGAAAGTGTCAGTTTTGGCCACTCAACAAACATCAAAAATAAAAATAAAAAAGTTTGCCATAAGTGCACGAGTGAATTGATCCAACAATAACGACTTTTTTTTTATGTATACAGACTTGCTTTAAAAAACAGTCATATTAAAGCTAATACATTTTGTCTATTAGACGAAAGAAAATGTGTTTGAACAACAGAAGCTGTACCTTTTCTTTAGCTCAATTTCACTAAAATCTGACAGGGATAAACTATGAAACCTAATAATGGTTGCCAGAGCTTAATTTTAACTGCATTCGTCTGTTAAACAATGCCATGGACAAAAAGACAGGGTGTGGAGCTGGAGGTAGCAGAGCTGAAGATGCTGAGATTTTCATTGGGAGTGACAACGATGGACACGATTAGAAATGAGTTTATTAGAGGGACAGCGCATGTAGGTAATTTTGGAGACAAGGTGAGGGAGGCGAGATTGACACTGTTTGGACATGTGCAGAGGAGGGACATGGGGTATATCAGTAGGAGAATGCTGAGGATGGAGACACCAGGAAGGAGGAAAAGAGGAAGAACAAGGAGGAGGTTTATAGATGTGTTGAGGGAAGACATGCAGGTAGTTGGTTTGAAAGAGGCAGATGTAGAGGACAGGGGGTATGGAGACGGATGAAAGAAGAAGAAGATACAATGCCATGGCCTACATTTCTAAATCACCTCAGTAGAGAAGTTTAGATCAAATTTCCACATTGTAACTTAGTCAGTATGGGCTAGAGCAATTTTTTACTCACTGTTGCTTTACCTTTCCAATTTCAGTTGATGCCTCATAAACTATGATGCTAGCTGGAAGCCATTCAGGCCATACGCAGCGGAGTTGCAAAATCTGGGCATCCAATTCTAAACCCTATACTGACTACTGCTGATTTCTTGCTTGCAAACTCTGCCTAATACCAACAAAAGTATAACACCGAATCCACTTGCAGCCAAAGCTCGGGTCCAGTGGGACTACACGTTTTTATTTCTTTCCTAACTAGAAGCCCAGTTTTTGCTACCGCCTCCTTCTGGTCTCGCAGGCTCCGAGTTGATCAGTTGGTAAGAAGCTATTTTGGATTCTGGGTCAGCTCATACCAGGAGTGTCTCTCGGAAACCTATGAAAAATAGGCACCGTTCGCTGTACTGACAGTACGGAGAAGTCAGATTCTAGAATCGAAGTGTGTGTGGCAAAGAGAGAGAAAGAGGGGGCACTCCAAAGCTTTTAATGTGAAATGCTCTCCAAACTTTGAACATACTTTTAAGGCATACGTGGTGTCCAATCTTGCTTGGTCTGTGTTCAGCTCTTTCCTAGTTGATGGCAAAAATTTATTTCAACCACAGTCCAATTTCTTGGCCATCAGGCCCTAGGATGTCTACTGTATCCAGAAGCCAGTAGGAGATTTGACTTAAACCTTCACTGTAACACTTAGAGTCTGGCTGTAACCTCCAGATAACTATAAGGCTACAAATAATAGATGCTTTCCTCCATCTCGATCCATAAAATACTTCCTCAGCGCTGGAAGTTTCATCATTTCTTAGCCTTTGTCAACAATCTCATATGACTGTCCAATAAAGGAAGCTTTGAGAGTCTGTTTTGGCCACCTGTCTGTGTCCATGTCATAGTGTGGAGGTCAAAGTTCATAGTTCAAGCCATGTGGGCAGTGACCTGAGAAGTGGAACTTGTCAGCCCTAATGTCCGTGAGTCAAAGAGAGATTGTTGACTCCCACTGAGCATGTGCAGACCATCCACAGAGGACAGAACTTGCCTGTCTGTTAAAGTACCGCTCGGGGACGAACCCAGCACCGAGCTCTGTGTGGCAGCCATCTTTTCCGGACTAGCAGCCAATCGTGGCGAAGTGGAGAAGTTGTATCCGTAAAGGCTGTACGGACTGTGGAGACGGAAGCCGTTGTATGAGCTCGATGCGCTCTGATTGGTGGAAAAGGCATTGTGGGCGGAGCTTGGCATGAAATATTGGAGCTGGGGGGTGTGACCAGGCATTCCAGGGATCTGGATTGGAAGGCCAGTCTGTGTGCAGGAAAACGCCTCTCCGTCTGAGCCGCCCACATAGGCAGGGTTTCTTGGCGAGGAAAATGCGTCGGCTGCAGGGCTGGCCAATCGGCTGTACGAGTCTGCCGTGAGGGGCGTGGCAAATCGATGCAGAGCATGGCCGGTTCGACTGCAGGCTGAGTAGTCGCACACAGGCCCCGTCCCCGTGGCCAGGTGAAATGGGGAGGAGCACGACGATGCCGAGAGTAAGTGGGTATGTGCTGAAGAGCCGACCACTCCGTGAGAACCTGTCGCACCTACAATCCACACACATATACAACATTACAACATGTATTGGATAACAGTAATCAAATACACTGCAGCAGAATCAGTAG
>NC_060899.1:3420000-3432500 GCF_014805685.1 Silurus meridionalis | reverse complement strand
GTGGCATGAGATGAGGCTGAAGCTATGAGGAGTCCGGTGTGAGTTACCTGTTGGTTTTGGTAGGCGGTGACCGTAGTGAACACCGTCTCAGGGAAGGAGAAGGCCTTCACTCCGTCGCCGCTCGGCACCGCTTTGACAGGCGAGAGCTCGTCGCCGCACTCTTTACGGATGACGTGGACGCGCGGCTGGTACTTGTGCATGGAGTGTAGAATGATCTGGAAAACATTATCCCGTGCATCCGTGTTTAGAGTTTGGGGTGAAATGAAGGAATTACCGACGCAGTTTTCTACTTCAATAAAAACACACGTGCTCGCGTTTTCAAAGCCGGAGCAGGCCATTGTGGACCAGCTCGCTGCAGGAATGCTTTCAATTGAGTTTGTTTACAACCTTCCACATTACAACATGTTTAGGTCTTTAAAATAATTCAGCAAAACAAAATGCGCACCGGGTGACAATCGCTAGCATGTGTCTTTAACAGGTATATAAAAAAGAGTAGGCTGCTCTAATTATAACATTTAACCTCATTAAAGATCAGAGTCGAAATCTTTCAAATGGGCCTACGTTTGTCTCTACAGCCGAAAGCGGAAAAAAAAAAAGAATGTGAGGCTTTTTTCAAAATTTCTATTCACATCCAAGTCGTAATGAAGTTCTGCAAAATATATTTTAAAAAATCACCATTAGAGAATGTTTGCTTACATGGCCCTGGTCGTCCAGCTCGTTATTGGTTAGTTTGAGTTTGTCGAAGCTGATGACCTGGCGCATCCACGTCTCACCAGAAGCAGGAGAGTCCGGGTGGATGTACACACGTGGCGGTACGGGCGAATCCGCATTCCCTGCCACCATCCACTTGGAACTGTGGTACACGTATCTTCAAACAACCGAAAAAAGAAAACACAAGTTAGTGTTGATCTCACACAAGAAAACAGGCCTCTGTTCAGCATTTGAGCAGTGGTGTGCATTTGTTTGGCCTGCATTTGTTACCTGACCTTCACATCCTAAAGGTTACACACCCAAAAGGGCAGTCAGGGTCATAACGCTCTTAAGCACCATTTGTACTGACTAAAGTGTGTGAATTTGATCGAAAACCACTGAGTGTGTTTGCATTCCATTGCAGTTATATTTTTATTTTTATTTGGCTGTGTTTTTATCAGCATAAAGGGATACACTGATGAATAAATAAGAATTAGTTTGGAACCTGTAACGTTTATTGTCCACGGGGATGATGTCCATTGCGATGTAATATTGCTGGTGAGGGTCCAGTCCTGTAATTTTCACTCTCATTGCAGGGAACATTCG
The DNA here is from genome assembly GCF_014805685.1 of Silurus meridionalis. Lineage (NCBI taxonomy): Eukaryota > Metazoa > Chordata > Actinopteri > Siluriformes > Siluridae > Silurus > Silurus meridionalis. The sequence continues at coordinate 3,431,204 of NC_060899.1, read as the reverse complement.
CCTGCAAGAGAAAATTAATATAATGAATGCATATAAGTAATATAAAAGTATAAACATACATTTAGCACCAAACTTTTATATATATATATATATATATATATATATATATATATATATATATATATATATACATTTCTAAAATATTTTTTGCATATACATTTTTTTTTTTTTGCTATTACCGACACCACTGTTTCGCATGGACCCACCTGCCTGCTTTGGTGATGATCATCTCAGTGCCGATGTCGTGGAAGCGTTTCCACAGGTCCGAACCCTGCAGCTCCACGCGCGCCTCCTCTGCTCCGCGCGCTCCCGTCGGCGGCGGCGGTGACGCGAGCAGCTGCGAGCTCCGTGACGCCGGCCGAGGGCTGTCCGAGCCCGCGTCTTCACACTCCGCTAACACACACACACACACACACACATTATAATAATAATAATAATAATAATAATAATAATAATAATAATAATAAAATAAATAAATAAAAACAATAATAATAACAATAATAATGTATTACTGTTGTTGTTGTTGTTGTTTATGCGCCCAGTTCTCTACTATTCTATAATTTTACACTACTACTACCACTATGATGATGATGATGATGAAATAAAATGATAAATGATAAAATATGATGATGATAAAATACTGCATTGCTTGTATTTGCGTCTTTTCTTATACTTTTTTTAAAATATTTGTTTTTACTTTACCAGGTTAATTATTTATTGGAAATGATTTCATACCGAATATTTAGTCAGCACGCGACCCAGTATAAAGAGTAATAATGGCTTAAAGCAGGAAACACAAAATTCTGCATTCAATTCATTTTGTCGGAAAAAATATTTTGTAAAAGGATTTTCAGTTGTTTCACATTGCACATGTCTCCTGATCTACCAGGCCTCCTGATCCAACAGCCAGAACAACATAAATAGCATATAAATAGTAATATTAATCCAACATATTCTTCAGTATATATTTAGTAAATCTTATACAGAACTAAAACACATTCAGCTTGTGTGATTATTTTTGTTGTTGTTTTAGTTTGTTATTTAGTTCTTTTCTTTTCTTTTCTTTTCTTTTCTTTTCTTTTCTTTTCTTTTCTTTTCTGTCCTCTTTTGTTTTCTTTCCTTCGGCTGATTTTAAGAGAAGGTGTGTATCATCCAGAGAGCTGTAGCCTGAGTGTAACATTCTAATACACATATATCTAATTAATCTAATATCTCTGCAATCAGACCAGATCCAATTTTATTGTCATTGAACATATACCATATAATATAACTGTTAGAATTGCAATACAATTGCAAAGACTTTATATATTATTAATATTAGTAATAATAAAATAATAATAATAATATTAGTAATAATAATAATAATAATAATAATAATAATAATAATAATAATAATAAATATGAGCATTTGGATTAGTGATGGTTTTCATTAAATAAGATAGATTTTAAATTATATGTTAGTTATAGAATTTATATATATATATATATATATATATATATATATATATATATATATATATATATATATATATATATATATATAAAACCCTCAAAATATATATATTTTATATATGCATAAAATCAATCATCTCTTCTTTAATATAATATTTAAAAACTGACTGATCTCAAACTATTTTCTGATGCTTTTTGGGTGATTTTGTAAGAATTTTGCTTCCATTCGACATTAAAGCTGATCATTATTGCGCTTTTATTTTTAAATTAAATTTAAAAAATCCCCCTCCCACTAAAGAAATCTAATCTCAGAGCTCTGATCACTCAGGCCTAGTGTCTAATCTGCGTCTGATCCAAACACTATCCTTAGACACTCTGTTCACGTCTGCAGAACGCACACCACTTTGTTTCTAGAGTAAAGTCTATTATTTAAAAAAAGATCTGTCCATCTGATCATCTGATCATCATCTGAGTGTCTTTGCTTCCTGTGATCTGATCTCAAAAAAAAAAAAACCAAGAGAAACACTCGGTTTTCGGGGTAGGAACTTACGGGATGCGTCACAGTCCGTGTCACAGATCCGCCCGGCGCCGCACGCGCTCCCGGCCAGGCTCGCGACCTCGTTCAGCTCCCCGAAGCAGCCCTCGCTCTCCTCGTCTTCGAGTTTCCTCCGTTTCTCCGCGCCGATCAGCGCCTCCACCGAGAAAGCGTGCGCCTTCAGGCTCATGGTGCACGGAGACCGACGTTTCTCGGCCATTCTTTAAAAAAAAATAGAAAAAGAAAACGTAACCCGGAGAGCATCCACTTGTGCACCTAAAAATCTGAGTCGGTGATTTTTGTTTTTTTTTTGTTTTGTTTTCATTCACTGTCACGGGACATCTACCACAACGCGCGCGAGACTGAAAGAATCCGAGAAGCGCTCACGTTCGACCTGCGCACGCGGACACCGAGAGACAGCGACCGACACCGGTTAAAGCGCCAATAACCGGGGCCTGAAAGGGGCAGGACCGGCGCGTGCCAATCACCAAACCAGGCGACCAATAGGAACGCAGAGCGCGCAGTAACACCGTCCTGCCCCTCGTGGCGCGCATGCCGCCCTAATGTGGCAAAACGAGCAACCGCCTGGGTTGCCAGATTAACCATAATATAAAGCATGTCTATTTCCTATCTTCCTAAAGATGCTGTTTACATTCAGAAACTTAAATTAACGGTCAATTGATAAACTATTTGACCTTTGATATAATTCAAATTAAGAATATTTAAACCTTTGTATAGATGGTAGGAGTTATATTGGATCTGGCAACCCGCAGACCCTAGTGCACCATCAGTCCTCACTAGTAGTGTCACGGCATGGTGATCATTTTCACATTGCGGCTGCACATGCTCGGAATAGTTCCGCATCAGCCCCATTCCCCCACCACACACACACACACACACACACACACACACACCATCAACCTCTCCCTCATCCAATTATCTGTTATAATCACCCAATCTACACCCAGATCAGCGCTTATTACCCAGAAAATCGCGGAGAAAAACCTAAACTGAAACCTGGACTAAACTGAATTAAAACATTAAAAAATAAACCTACAAAAAAAACTAAACAAAATAAAAAATAAAGGAGCAAAAAAATAAGATACAATTTTGTAATTACAGTCTGCATGCCGTCTTTTTCCAACAACAAAAAATGTAGAAACAGTTCTTATGAAGTAAAAAAAACTTTAAAAAAGGTCCATGAAGATAATCAGGTCTGGGTTTATTTTTATTATTATTTATTATTATTATTATTATTATTATTTACAATTATTTATTTATTTATTTTTTATTTCAGCATTTCGAAAGACGCAACGAGCGCGCGCTATTGGGGCACTTCGAGTGCAAAACCCCAGATATAAACAGCACGTCTCAGGTTTCTAACGTTTCATGACCAACACGTTTTCCTAAGAAAAAAAGAATCAGTTCCAGAACATAAAATATTTAGAATTTTTTTTTCCGAAACCGAAATTGGTAATAAATGCATACAGTGAAGCTGATTGCGCGCGCAATAACATATTTTTATAACATGACTTTTCTCTGACATTTTATCTTGAAACATTTACAGCCTAATAATAATGATAATGATAATAATAATAATAATAATAATAATAATTAGACATTAGAATATCATAATGCATTGTGTAAAATCACGTGTGATCGTAAAGTTACTATTTTTGTTTTCATTTTGAAAAATGATTTCCAGTGAAATTAAGAAAATTAAGCAAAGAATTGTGCAGTTTATCACTCCGTTATTATGGAATCTGCATTAAATTGCTGATTTCTGAATTCTTTTCGGAAACAAATAAAACAGATCCGATTGTAAAAATATTTTGCAGTGGCAATCGTTTAATCAAATCGTATTATTTTACTGTTTGCACCAGTAAGGCGGTGGTTTTGGCATCGAAGCTGCTACTAATTGGGTGAATTTGCAATTCTCACGTTGCAAGTAATTATTGTTAGTGTTTTTTTTTTTAATGTTAAATCATAAATGTTGTCTATATATATTTGTATGGACTCTATCCGAGTAGCTTAACTATGTACTTTAAATTATTATTTTTTAATGAACCACATGGTACCTATGTATTATTATTAATTATTATTATTATTATTATTATTTTTATATTATTATATTATTTTTATTTTTATTTTTATCATTATTATCTTATATTATATATATATATATATATATATATATATATATATATATATATATATATATATATATATATATATATATATATATTCTCATTATTATTATTATCAATGTATTCTTATTATTATATATTATTATTAATGTTATTATTATTATTAATTTTTCATTATTATTATTATTTGTATATTATTATTAATATATTATTATTATTATTATTATTATTATTATTATTATTATTATTATTATTATTATTATGCATATTTAACACTTATCTGAAGTGCCATCGATTGATGCAGTAAAACGCACAACTTAAATCCTTCACTGAGAAATTGATTTGACTTTCCAAACCACAGTGTGTACATCAGACTCTCTTACTGTTTACTCAGGAGCAGTAACACAGCGGCAAATGAACAGTGGTCTCAAAAAAAAAAAAAAAAGAATAAAAAAAGAATAACAAAAATAGCTTTTTTTTTGCCTTTTTTTTGTATTTTGTAAACCTTTTATTAATAATGAATGTGCTGAAATTATGCTGAGAAAATGAACAAAAAACGCTACTGCACAAAACAATAATAATAAAAGTGAATTTAATTCAGCTTGTTATTGTTCATTTTATAATAATAATATTAATATTAATTTTGATGTGAGCATTCATCACAAATATTATTATTATTATTATTATTATTATTATTACTATTGTTTTTATTTAAACGCACATTTTAAACATAATTTTATTCAAACAAGATTAAAAGAATTTATACAGAAATCTCAATGTATAATATTGTACATATACATTCGATCAGGTATGCAAATGATTCAATACACACACACACACACACACACACACACACACACACACACACATACACACACACACACACATTTTATATATATATATATATATATATATATATATATATATATATATATATATATATATATATATATATATATATATATATTAAACAGGTTATATCTTCAAATTCCTGTTTGCTGGTCAGGTTTTTTTTTTCCACTTCGACTTGTGTATGAAATTTCATTAGAGTTTAATGACGCGTTGTTTTGGATCTCACTGTCTGCAGAACAATTAGAGCTAAAGGCGGTGTGTACAATTAATACTTTTATTATCAGCTGAGTATCAGAGGAGAAGTGTGTGTGCTGATGCTGCTGCCTGGAGATGCGAGGCCTGGCCAGGTGTCTCTCTCTCTCTCTCTCTCTCTCTCTCTCTCTCTCTCTCTCTCTCTCTCTCTCTCTCTGGGCACCACATTGTTAATGGTTATTTAGTCAGTGCTAATGGACGTGTGGCTTTATAGCGGAAGTGGCAGGACGAGAAGCGCTGAAATACTGCAGAAAGAGAAACATTCATGTGTGTGTCGGTGTGGAAGAAAGAAAGAAAGAAAGAAAGAAAGAAAGAAAGAAAGAAAGAAAGATAAGAAAAAAGGAAAGAAAGAAAAGAAAAGAAAGAAAAGAAAAAAGGAAAGAAAGAAAAGAAAGAAAGAAAGAAAGAAAGAAAGAAAGAAAGAAAGAAAGAAAGAAAGAAAGAAAGGGGATAATTGATATATTGATTAGTAGCAGCATGGCACTGTACCCACAACCAGCTGTGAAGACACCCCCCAATTCAGCTCTCACCCGAAATGCGCGTGCGCGTTCTGCCATCATTATTAACCTTATTCATTATCTTTACGATGTGGCGCGGACGCAAACCCAGCGCATGCGCACTACAGAGCCCGACTCCGGCCTTTTCACGCTATAGATCCAGAAACACAATTGGGGCGGGGTTAGGGGCGGGGTCAGAGGTCGGCTTCGGTGGAGCGTAAACACCGAAAATGATTAGCGCAAGAATTCGTGTGACGGGAAATTTTTCGGGGAAAGCTGTCAGAGACCCAGAGGAGCATAATAATAATAATAATAATAATAATAATAATAATAATAATAATAATAATAATAATAAAAATAAAAATTGTCATTTGAAATATACACAAACGATTAAAAAAGCCGTGCTATAAATAATAAACAATTATCAAATTGCATTATTATATAAGATTCGCATTATTACATAAACAACAATAATAATAAATAAATAAAAGTAATAATAATAATAATAATAATAATAATAATAATAATAATAATAATAATAATAATAAGTAAAATAGTTTTAAATATACACAAACGATAAAAAATATATAGCCATGCTATAAATAATAAACCATTATCAAATTGCTAAATTAAATACGATTCGATTTATAATTTTATATATATTTGATATCGGTTTTCTCTTTTCATGTACCGAATAATAGTCTCTGACAAAATTGTAATTATATCCGACATTTTTAAGCAAACAATAACATATACTCTATAACTAATACATTACCATTGGAATGAACTCTTAATTGTCTGTATGGTAAATAAAGTAAATGCCCAGGCAGCCGGGAGTAATTGCATTTGTCCTGTAAACAAACAAACAAACAAACAAACAAATAAATAAATGATTAAATAAATAAATAAATAAATAAATAAATATATACAACATCAGTTGATTGTGTATATGAAGTCGATTTTTATTTATTTATCAGACTTTTATATAAATCCAGTTACTTCATTACAGTTCGAATGAAGCCCCTAGTCTGTGTTTATATTACCGTCAAAAAGGAAAGAAGGTTTTAAGTTTATTAAGGTTTGAAATGATTTATAACTATGACATCATATTCTGCACTTTTCATAACCCAGTTATGATGATAGTTGCTGGAAAAACTCGTGTGTATCTGTTTAGAGGGCGGAGGTGTTCAGCAAATTCAGAGATAAATGTCTGGATTTTAAAAAAATCAATTTCTGGTTGTTTTGGGAGGATGTGTGAGGTGTTGATCTGAACCATGTGCTCTCACGATGCTTGTGTGTTTATTTAAAGCTGGTGAATGTCTGCATTTTGTTCTCCTCACTAGTAATAAAGAACTTCAGCGAATGGAATGAAGTCAGGCGAGAAATACATTTCGAATATAAAAAATAAATCAATTCACTTGAATAGGAAAGGAATTCGCATCTATGATAATCGACCTTGAAAGCGTGAGCCAGAAGGTCATGAGGTTGTGAACTCCTTTCTGGAACAATAGAGAAAGTGTTCATTTTTGCTTTAGTTTTTCATTGCCTTGTAATAAAGAAAGTAAACAAACAAACAAACAAACAAACCAACAAGCAAAATATCTACAGTAGACAGCCCGAGGCCATGGCTTCATGCCCACACATCTGTCAAGTTGTTCTATTTTACACCAATCATTGAGGGATTGTATTGTACAAGCGTCCGGTCTGTGAAAAGAGACGAGTGTGGATCTCTTTTTATCCTCCGGTAACCCATGCTGTTAGACGAGTGCTCTCTCTCTCTCTCTCTCTCTCTCTCTCTCTCTCTCTCTCTCTCTCTCTCTCTCTCTCTCTGTTCCAGATCTCCTTTCCTGCTCCCTCAAGCATTAGTTCTTCTTAGCCGGATGTGTGAAAGTGAGCCCGTGGACAGTGCAGACTCCAGCTTGGACACTGCTCAAAACACCATTGTTCGTTATTGTTTTTTCGGTCAAAGCCAAGCTTTTGTTTTCGCCAAGAAAAGCTCCTGATTGACTAACTGTCTGCGTATTGTTGAAATGTTCACGCAGTTTCAAAAGGACGCAATCGGCGCCTGCAGTCGATCGCACAGGACAGAGGAGATCGTTGTTTCGACACTGATCAGAACCATAAATAAGAGAAAAGAACATACTTTCGAATGACTTAATCACAGGTTGTTATTTCTAAAGGCCAAATCGGAGCTGAGGATATTAAGTCACGAGCTTTGTTAAGGGCTACACTTCAACATCAGGCTAATTCCTCTGTCGGATGCGAGACGCTGAACCTGACGTTATGTGTTTTCTTGACATTTTCTTGGCAGCAGAAATTTAGCTCGTGATTGAGAAGTTTAAATCCTGAAGACGTCCAGGGAACCCAACTGATCTGCAAGGGCCTGAAGTGAAATTTTGAACTGTGCACCTGTAGGCTTGGATTGCATGCTGACTCAATTGTAGGTTGTTTTTGGGTGAAAGCATCTGCCAAACGAATACATGTAGTGTAATGTTTTCTTCACTTTTCATAGCTCTGTACAGTAAATAGACCCAAACTTTATGGGTCGAACGTTTTAGTTTCTGTCAGAATGCATTTGTGGTTCAGTGCAACTCGACTTGCCTTGTTTTATCGTTTAGTGTAGCGTACGTTAGGATCAAAATGGAATTCACGTGGCATGTTATTGACGGAAAATAACCGAATCATGAATGAATAGTGGGACGTTACTGAAATAGAAGTGAAGTAAGCCAAAAATTAGATGAACCAAAGAAATGTACAGGCGATCGAAAAATATGTAAAACTTTTTATAAGAAATTATAAAGAATTTTTTTTTTTATCCATTTTCATGTACATTTATTGTTGAAATGTCTGCAAGCCAAGTTACTTGCAGCTCTCAGTTTTTTCTTATATTTGCCTTCTCATCATTTTTTTTCTCTGTTGAACTTTATAAAAGTAAAAAAAAGTCCAAAAATTAAAAAAAGAACAAAATGCAGCTTTTCATGGTAGCAAGAAAACAAAAAGACTTTCCCACGGCAGACTGCTAACACCGGAGTCTCCTTCTATCATTTTAAATAAATATCTTCTAACAAACCTCCCACCACAGATAGTTCCTGTTTTTTCTGCCAAACAACACATAAAAAAACGTTATAATACAAGCTCACGTGAATGAGCTGTTACTATAGTAACTCATATTTTCCCCATTTGCAAGGACAAACATTACATAATTGATATAAATATTGTATCATATATTATGATAATAACATTAAGACTTTTCATTCGTGTTGTCCTGATACCCTGCAGGTCAAACTTTTCCTCCGGTTTGTAGGGGACCGGATGAAGCCTGCAGTCCCTGGTGGTGCCTTGGTGATGAGGTCATGCGTACGTGAAGGCCGACAATGTGATAATGAGAGAGGGATCAAGACGGAAAGAGGCAGCATGAGGGCAAATAACATGATGGTAAATATGGGTAGTGACCGGATGCGATCTCTAGAGGGCAACGCTGTGGTTAGTGCATTAATTAAAGCATTCTCCATCAAAGTGTTGTTGCCAAGATGGCGGGGAGCGAGTAAAGAAGGTAGGGGGGTCGAGGAAGAAAAGAAAGAACGGCGTCGAGGCGAAGGAAAATGAGATGGCTCGTCTTTTTCCAAGTATAAATGAGTTTTTGATTGTAAGCATTCACACACATGTAAGCATTTTTCACATAAGGCACTGGGAAATGAGGAAAACAGAAGTGTGAAATGAGTAAAAGATGGAAGAATTGGGGAAAAGGGGGAAATGTGCAGATACTTTGGCTTGCGCTTTTGTTTTGGACCTTTACTGCCTTCTTCTTTAGAGTTCAGGCTCCAAAAAATCCAACAATGCAAACAATACATTTTATTTAGCTGCTGTAAAGCTAGATAAATTGAATGGGGTGAAAAAAAAATTTAAGATACTTCATTGGACATTAAAATGTATTGATTGTGCAGCTTGAAGATTCATTTTAGGATGATCAAAAAAAAGCTAAAATATTGTAAAGGGATTATACTTGAAAAAAAAAAAAAAGGTAAAAAAAAAATAAGGTTGTTTATTTGGGATTTAAATATACTGAAACCTTAAAGATTGCCACATAGGAAGTTGTAATTTGTGCTGAATTGAATTCTTCAATTTTTTTCTATATTAGAACAAAATATGATTAAAGTAAATTTTTTTTCGTGTCTAACAGGGTTCCTTTTTTATTCCTCAGAAAAGAATTCAGTAATATAGTATGAAATATTTTTTATATTATATTTTATAATATATTTGTAAATATTATAAAATAAATACATAAATTACAAAAAATATATATATATTTATATATGAAGATTTTATTTTCTTTAATGTCTAACTAAAACAACCCTTTTTTTTTATTTAGCAAAATAAGATAAGGTTACAACTGATTTCAACTTCTTTAAAAAATTTTTATTTTATTCCACACCAATTTATAGACTATTTATAAATGTATTATTATCCATCTTAAGTTACAAAAAAAACCCCTGTGCATCAAAATACTTATCTGAAGCTGGAAAGGAACCTGCCGTTCCTCTAATATCCATATAACAAAAAACTAATAAATGTTATTGATTAATTAGGAATTTTATATTTCAACTGTATACTTTTTATTTATTTGAATATTTTATAGTTTTATTATATTCAAATATATTCTATTATTTAATATTTTACTGTGTTTGTTTTTATTTATTTTTTAATATATATATATATATATATATATATATATATATATATATATATATTATAATATATTATATAATATTTTTTCTGCATCAATTGCATTAAAAGATTGTCAAGAAATTGTAATACTATAATTTGACAACTTCTGATCTGTACTGACTAAATCCAATCAAATTACTTTAAAGGCATTGATCTTTTTTTTTTTTTTGAGGACCACTTTCATAATTTCTTTAATGACGAAGATTTATTTAAGAGCTGAGTTGTTCAGCATAGCTCAAAGGTTTAGGCTCTGGGTTGCTGATCAGAAGGTCTGGTGATAACAGGTCAAGCCCGGTTATCACCAAGCTGCCATTCTTGGGCCCGTGAGCAAGGCCCCTTTGTAGTCCAGGGTGGACTGTATCATGGCTGACCCCAGCTTCCTAACATCACTAAGATATGTGAAGGAAGAATTTCACTGTGCTGAAGTGTTAAAGTACCAGGGAAAAAGAAAATCCTAAAGTGTTCTTTGAAGCATGTTTGAGAAGACATCATGTACCATTTTCAGGCACTAGCACTGCTCTGACATTTAGAGCTGACATTTAAAGGCACACACACACACACACACACACACACACACACACACACACACACACACACACACACATGCCAGAGCTATTTTTGATGTTTAGCACTATGTAATTGAATGTAATGATACACCATGCCCAGGAAAAAAACCCTCTTCACATTAGGACCAAAGAGTTCTGAATTACATTGCACAAGCATACGTACAAACAGAGGAAAATA
>NC_060899.1:3347500-3417500 GCF_014805685.1 Silurus meridionalis | reverse complement strand
CACAGAGTCTTGTGACAAAAGCGATTACAGTAAAATTATAGCTGTAATAAATCATAGAACAGTGCAACCTTGATACCTGCGGGGGTTACGTTCTATGACCCCTCGCGAGTAACAAAAGATGGCAAGGTGTTGACTCTGATTTTGATGGTTCCTTTTTCAAGGGGAATTGTACATGTACTGTAGTGTAAATGTAACAAAAATTGTGAATTACTCGTCATTAATGTTTTATTTACTACTTCAAATGAATAATACAATAATAAAATAGTTTTAAAAACATTTTTATGTAATTTTTTAGTAAATGTTACTCGCGGCTTCTCGCAAACTATCAGATTTTTCACGAGTCACTCTCAGTCTGGTTCCGAATGAAAAGTCACCAACTATCGAGGTCGCGAATGTCAAGGTGGTAGTAATGGAGTACTTTGTCCATCACTGCTCAGACTTACACTCTTACAAGGGGCGTTAGGTTTATTAGCACAATTAAGACAATCCTAATAATTGTGTTAATATACAATATGAAGTCTGTGGACACCTCACAGTAAGATGGGTAGGTGCTTTTTAAACATCTAATTCCTCATTTACTGGTATTATAACCTCCACTTTTCTGGGAAGATGTTCCACTAGTTTTGTGTGAGACTCATTTACCCATATATATATATATATATATATATATATATATATATATATATATATATATATATATATATATATATATATATATATGCTGTGTATACATTTTTAAAACTTTCATTCATTAAACAATAACAATTAGCAGATCACATGTTGGTTTATCCCCTCACATGTTATTGGTTAAACAAGTCATACAAATGTTTTAGTTGAAGGCACCTCACTGGACAAGCGACAGGACTAGAGATATCACATCAAATAGAGACCCAAATAGCTCATATTATATAAATAAAATGTTTAAAAACAAAAATTCTGAGTAAACAGAAAAGTGTGTTTAGTTTCTGGTTCAATGGTAATGTATCTCATCAGTCAAAAGTGTAACCGTGAAGCTGGAAACTATGGAATTAAACCCAACCAGATTAATGAGAATTCGAAATAGGGATGAATTACTCCGTATTGAGATCAAGAATGTGAAAGGGATTGTTTTCACCTCTGAAAGCAAGACCATTTGTGTAATGGGATTTTTACGTTACTAATTTATTATTAAATACCTCAGGTTTTGGTTGAATGAAGCCAAATTGGTGTTTTAATGTTCTGATTTTGCTGTTAAGCTCAATATAAGTTTATTCATGGCAGGTTTGTCAAGCAAGAAGTCCTGCGACGGGGGGGTGTAGTTAATGTGATTGTAGTAGCAGTTCCAGTGTATGGTAATTTGGGGAAATTATCCACTGATGCATAAACTTTCATTTAAATTAAAACAACATAAGATTATGTACAATGTGTTGCTAATTCTCCAGAACATTTTGTACATTCTCTCTAGAAAGCTTACTAAAAGGCTTCTTCAATCGAAATGATCAAAATATTCTGTTCTTGTTTTAATGCACTCTAAAACAGATCTCGTGAAATTCAGAGGAACCGTTTCAAAGGGAAGGAAATTTTGTAACGCATTTCAGAATAAAGCTGTAAAAGACGTGTAATGAGCTAAAAAGAAAAACCTTCTAACCCTTAATATAACCCGTGTGTTTGTGTGTGTGTGTGTGTGTGTGTGTGTGTGTGCGCGCTCTATTCTGTTGCTTAATTGTGTTTGACTGATTCTAAAGTCTGTATTCATAATTTTCTCCTTTACTGCTGGGAAACAGCTGGATTAGCAGCTGGACTCGAGGGTGTAGAGGAGGAGCATCTGTCATGATGAGGTCATCAACATGAGACAGCAGTTTACAGCACAGACGTTTTAAGTTCTGGGTTTATTTATCATGCCGCATCGTTGCTCATGTAATATTCCTCTACACACACACACACACACACACACACACACACACACACACACACACACATACACACACACACACACCTACACACACAAAAACTGACTACGATTGCATATAGTCAGTATTATAAAAGTTGCTCTGCTTAGTAATGCCATTGCTTAATCACCCACAATGCACCAGTTCAAACACATTGTTCTCGACATGTGGTCGAACACAAAGACTTTTCTTCTCGTAAGACGTAGCATTCCGACTTTTTAACGAGTCTGTGTGTGTGTGTGTGTGTGTGTGTGTGTGTGTGTGTGTGTGTGTGTGTGTGTGTGTGTGTGAGTGAGATCAAGAACAAGTGAGGAAATGTTTAATAATCTCTTAGGGAGTGTGTGATTTCACTGGATCACAGGCTCAGTCAGTATTTTGCAGCCCTTTTGCGAGGTTTCACTGACACCTTCAACACATTTATTTAAGGAATAAAACTCGTATAAATAAACGTTTACACAAAAGTATTGGGACACCATTAAAAGTTTTCCAACCAAATGTGGTTTCTTCCCAAAACTTTCGGAGGCACACAACTGTACAGGACGTATTTAGTAGTGTAAAAAGTTCCTTTTACTTTTCCTCTGTGCACAAATCCAGCTGCATGGAAATCTGCTTTACATGGGATGAATTGGAAGATCTGCTATAGAGCTCTGACTTCAAACCTATTAAACATGATGAATGTGAATGCTGACTGCACCCCAGGCCTCCTCACCTCACCTACATCAGTACCTGACTTTACTAACACCATTAAAGCTCCACAAGCAAACTTCAACATCTAATTGAACCTCTTACCAGAAGAGTGGATCGTTCCTGCTCTCCAGAATTGACCGTTCCATCCTGACGGAGTTCTCTTCAAGTGGAGACCACTGGCTGCATGTGGTTCCACATGAACATGTCTAAGGATCTATAAGGTTTCTATGGAGAGATGTGGAGGGAAACCACGAGGACAGATTTGGATGGTGATAAGTGTAGACAGTTTGCAGCGATGGCTTGAGGCTCTTTAATACAGTTTTTGCATTCAAGTGTACATCAGTGAACAGTTTATAACCTCATAGGGTTATGAACAGTTCATAACCCTAACCCTAACATTAACTCTAACACGAGTCAATGCATAAATATTATAACTCTAATGAGAGTAGTTTGTTATTTCCAGCACTTATGGCTCTGGATGATGGTTCCCAGTCACTGCACCCTCACATGTCATGTCACATGATCTCTGAACCAGAGTCACATTGTGTGTGGATGAGCACATGCACATTAGTCTCACTTTCCACTGCATTCATCATCTCGTGCTTGTCTTCCATGAAAAGAGAGAGAGAGAGAGAGAGAGAGAGAGATTGAGAAAGAAAGAGAGAATAGAAGTAGAGAGAAACTCTTTTACCGCTGCTACACACTGACTGTCTGAGGTGATCATTGTTTTCACAACCCCAGACCAGGCTGTTTACCCAAACGCACAGCTGGATGTATGGAAGAAATGTCTCATGCAGTGTGTGGTGTGTAGGTTCTCATCATTGTACCCAATGTGTACAGTATGAATGTACAGAATGTGTATTAATTGTTTATGTGTTGTTGCCATTCAATGTTTAATGCTTAATGTTTTTACCTGTAATCAACTCATTAGCTTTTACGATATAGGGCTTGTAAATCCCATAAACCTGCAGTTAATATTTACAGATTTGTAGAGCAAGTAATAAAACTCTTGGGGGTGCATAGTTTCAAGAAAATATTTCGACAGCAGTGTCATGAAGGTTTTCCAACAGTGTATCCTGGAGCATTTTATTCCCCCCTTTGTTTTTTTATCACTCTTTAACAACAACTTGAACAACAGCAACAGTAACAGTCATCCTGATAAAAATACTTGGTGTGGGAAGAAATACTGACTGAGTGGTACAAAATGTTGACACTGTTGACTCCTGCCATATATATATATATATATATATATATATATATATATATATATATATATATATATATATATATATATATATAAATTACAGGTTTTCTCTGGAGGGTTTCTCAGGTAAACAATGAAATCCTCAAACCGACATCATGTCATCACTTGTTCGCATCAAATTCTCGTTGCTTTAAACCAATTGTGAATGTTTTGGTACATTAATCTGCTGTCTGCTGTTTCATATGATATCAATTGTTTATGTTCATGTTCATCAATATAAATTATACTGGTTTCACCTTAATAGTCTTATCCCCCAAAACATCTCGTAATCGATTCATTATTCATTCAAATCACTGAATCGTAAATGGTTACAGTTGCACTTAAAGCAAACCGTTAAGTGCATTTCTTAAAATAATTTATACAAAGAGCACAAAATATTGGATTTCTTGCAAAAGTCATTTTTCAAAATCCTCAATTCATCTCTCAAAAGTAAGTATTTGTGTCAATAAACATCTCATTCCCATCAGAAAGAAAAGTCCTTTTTGTCATTGTTCACAAACAAGATCATTAAAATGTTTAGTCGTGTTGTCAGTATGATGCACAGTTTCAGGATTTCTTGATATAAACTACGTTTTAGATCACAGTGACTGAAAATGCACAAAATGTGACTTCCTTCTGTTTGGCATTTATGAATTTCAGAAACACAAATTCATTTATTTGATTGTATATTTGATTTATATTGATTGTAAGAGACCGAACAGGATTCACACTTTTACTGTAATATAAGTGTTTGTTTGTTTCTTAGTTGTTCATCTGTTTTCAGAATGTATAATTCTGTGTTTTGTCTGTATTCACTCTCCAACTGAAGATTCACAAGATTCACCTTTGACCTGTTTTAGAGAACTTGTTGATCATCGGTTGATCTGATGCCGTTCACTCGCCTTCATTAGTGACGTTCAAGATTCATCTGCACAATTCATCACTTCAACACATTTACAAAAAAAAAGTTTAATATAAATGTTAGATGACAGATGATGACAACTGGTTTAACCATTTTGCATTCAATGACGTATACAATGAACTGATGCTGAGATGTTTTGGGGGTTAAAACGTTTCAGGTGAAACCAGTATCATATATTTTGATCAACATGAACATAAACAACTGATAATGTAGGAAACAGCAGACACTTGTGCACAATCAATTAAATAAAAGCGTTCGCAATTTGATCAAAGCGACAAGAAACTTAATTCTTATGATGTGCACAAATTACTAAATGATGTGCAGGTGGAACAAGTAGTTCTGAGAATTTCATTTCTGATCTGAGAAACACTCCAAAGCCTCTGAGAAAAACTGTAAATTAGTTGTCAGAATCTGTCAAGCCTGAACTTTTAATAAAACTTTTTTATTGTTTATGTGTCTTGAAATGAATTGTGCAGATTAATCTAAAATATCACTTATGAAGGCTGCTGAACAGCATCAGATCAACCAACGACCGATTAATTCTCTAAAACAGGTCAAAGGTAAATCTTGTGAATCTTCAATTAGCGACAGAGCAAAACACAGAATTACAATTTCTGAAAATGGACGAACAACCAGGAAATGGACGAACAACTGTACAGTAAATGTGTGAATCCTGTCTGGTCTCTTGCAATAAATATTTCACATTAATGTAATACAGTAATACAGTGAAATTCATAGATGCCGAAGAAATTCAGCCTTGTGCATTTTCATTGTCATATCAACAACATGGATAAACATTTTGACGATCTTGTTTGTGAACAAATGACAAAATGATTTTTTATTCTGCTGTCAATGAGATTTGAGGATTTTGAGAAAAGTACAGGCTTTTGCAAGGAATCCAATGTGTGGTGCTGTTTGAAGAAATTGTTTTGAGAAATGCACTTACTGCTTCACAAATATTAAGGATGATTCGAGAAATTTTACAAACAATAGAGAAAAACTGTAAATATATACAGAAAAACTTGACCAAATCAACCTATAGTAAATATATTTTACTTTTTCTCTATGAGCAAGTTGTTGCTATAGAAACAAAGAAATACTTTCGTAAATAAGGTATATTCGTATAAACTGTGGTTCAAAGATGGAACCAGTGCCAGTGCTCTTTTACAGAGTAATAAATCTTCAGCACCTTTTGATCAAACGTTCAACAACTACCGCGGCCAAGATTAAACTAAATTAAATTAAATAGCTATTCCATATTGTGTAATACAATAGAAATAACACACTATAATGACCGATACTTTCACATTCATTCCCTATTCGGGGATCACACATGCTTTTAGAACAATCCAGACATTCCTAAAAAAAAAATGTTTGCAATTTACACACTTAGTAGCCAAATGCTTTAACAAATTGATGACAGGGTTTGAGTAGAAAAAATTAAAAAGAGTGAACCGTTGGCTTGTTACTTGTCGAATCCAATCGATATCTGCTGTTAAAAAGGCGCCGAGTGCTTTTTCCACAGCTGCCGTCGTTTCAGCCAAATCTTAGTACGCTCAAGCTGACGCTCTTACAGGGGGAAAATAGCCGTCATGTCTGCACCGCCGAGGCC
Organism: Silurus meridionalis; assembly: GCF_014805685.1. Taxonomy (NCBI): domain Eukaryota; kingdom Metazoa; phylum Chordata; class Actinopteri; order Siluriformes; family Siluridae; genus Silurus; species Silurus meridionalis. Next base: position 3,411,108 of record NC_060899.1, on the reverse strand, counting down.
AACGGCTAGCTCGGGATACTTCGGCTTGGACGTGGAGTGAGATGAAATACGATATGACATTAGAAAAACGTTTTGATTTTCATTTCGCTGCGACAGTTCCTGAAAATGCAACTCTGAAATATGAATGTTAGTTTTACGGGTTAAAAAAAAAAACTTTGGTTTTAGGTTACGGATCGTCTGTTTGGAAGTGTCAGGATTAATCTATGTCTTGTTGTGTATTTTACTGGATTTTACTAAAGAACGTCTGCCAACTCGTATATTCGAGCCACAAATCCGAATCTAAGTTCAGGATAAGGCACTTTCATCAATCTTTTTTTTGGACAGCGTCCCCTCAGATCCGGTCAAGGTGAAAGGTTAGGATGAATAATAAAAGTAGCGTATCGAAGCTTATCTTATTCTGTATGATAGACATAAGCGTTTTTCTGGACCGCTATAAATTTCCCCCGAGCTGCTCGTCGCTGTGATGTTGTACTCCGGGTGTAACTCATTCGCTACAGAACCTGTGGACAGAAACACAGCAGGAAAGGGGGATATTTATTCGCCTGATTATTTCATAAATCACACTGCTGGAAATCAGAGGCTTGGTGTTCGAAAAAAAGATCTGTTTCTCCACTCGCATGGGTGTGTGGTGAAGAACCCGGGGCCGAACTTCAGTTTTGGAGAAATGCTGTGGTGTGTTTCAATCCTCACATTCGTATCAGCCTGCGGTCAAGTTGTAACCAGCTACAGGAAGTCTACGGTGGCCCTGCAGGGACAAAATAAATCTGCGTTGAAAGGTAATATGGGTAATCAGTAAGCTTACAGACATGGGTAAGACTGCATTCGGGGTGATTGATAGAACAAATGAGCTGCATGACAGTTTGGTTGGGAGTGTGTGTGTGTGTGTGTGTGTGTGTGTGTGTGTGTGTGTGTGTGTTGGTGGAAATGGGTGTGTTGCATTCTGGGGTTTTAGCTAAAGAGGAGCTCTGCCCATTCGGTGTTGATTCAGTGTGTTTTTGTTGATGTTGTTGTTCAGCTTCAGATGCTTTGGGTCAGAGCCATGTGTGTCTTCCCATCTGATGCTGGTTTGGTGGCCAAAGTGTTGAGCGGGCGCGAGATGTGTTCGCTCGGTGAGTCATGCTGGAGCTGAGCTGTTGCTCCAGCGAGAGGAAATGATCAGTTTAACATCCAACATTCGCCCTTCCGATCCCTCTCACCCCTCACCACCCCTCTACGCCCGTCATTCTTCATATTTTGTCCGAAAAAGCATGAGAGAATCATGGCGCCATCGTCAGACAACTGAAGGAATGTCAGCCTGCACACTGCTCTTTGAGTGTTACACAGTTCCAGACTGTATACGACATATTTGTTTTTGCTGACATCCTGTTCAGATTACAAAAAAACACCTTATAATTTGGAAGTCTTTACAGTTTATTTAGTACTAATGGTTCACTATCTGGCTGTTCACAAGTTGTATAGAAAATGAGTTGTGAAGCAGAAAATCACAGCAATGGGTGGATTTGAAATCCTTTTAACGGTAATAAACCGTAATCTGCGACGACATTATGTAAAATACATTTTATGTTTATATATACACCCTAATTCCGAAAAAGTGTGTAAAATGTGTCAAATCTGAATAAAAACAGAATGCAATTTTTTTTTTGCATATCTCATAAACTTATCTTCTAACTTTTTGAGACGTGTTGCAGCCATCAAATTCAAAATGACTATATTTTTTCTTTAAAATGGTAAAATTCCTCAGTTACACAGTACACACACACACACACACACACACACACACACACACACACGTGGTCTCCTGCAGTGGTACTGGTATATACGTGTACATGATTAATTTGTCTACACTGCAGAAATCCGATATAAAAATCGAAGTTAAGATTAAATTGAAGACAAATGATGAATTTTTGATTTTTGAATATTTAATTTTTCTCTAAGATGACAGACAGGACATACACATTAAGAACAGCTAAGCAGAGACTAAGTTCTTTAATAAAGCCTGTTTATATGCCATCTTTAAACAGGAACATTGATATCATCTTATATTTAGTACACCTCATAGAAATCCAACAATAAGTACAGGGATTAAAGAGGTGGCCAGGAATAAAAAGGCCTACAAAGCCCTTTCAACGTATAACAAAGTGAACCCAAGATGGAACAAATAAATATAAATCTTAATATTTTGAGCAGAAGAAGCTTTCAAATTGCATTTCATCGAAATTTTCCATCGTAAAAACAACTGTGTGGAATTACTTCTGGCCTTCAACACTGGCCCGCCTTCCTTCCATAATTTCTTTCTTTCTTTTTTTTTTGTCAACAGCTTCATGTAAAAAAGAAAAGAAAAAAAAGCGAAGCAATAAAACATAAGACGTTTAAGCAGCTCTTGAAGTAGTCGATTCTAATTTGCTCTCGGTCGGGATTTCGAGTGCCAGTCCCCTTCAACTCAACCCGGCCTGGTTCTGACCACTCATGCATGGTGGCTTGAACTTCACAGAGAAAGAAGGAGGAGTAGGAAATAGCATAGTTATCGGTGTGTGTGCAAGTGTGTGTGTGTTTCTCAGAAAAATGTTAGTTTTTTTAAGCATTTAAAATCAGAGTATTAAACCATTAAAAAATAATCACACAATAGGCCTGTATATGAGTGTGTGTGTGTGTGTGTGTGTGTGTGTGTGTGTGTGTGTGTGTGTGTGTGTGTGTGTGTGTGGTCTATGCTCTCTGGCCTCTGCACCTGCAGAGTTAAGCCCCCAGGCCCCCCCGGAGGGGTTTATTTAGGTAACCGTCTCCTTTTCGCTGTCTTTCTGTCTCGCCGTCTCTGTCTTGTCCCTCCAGAGGAAATCCCCAATTAAAATCGGCCGTTTGAAATAAAACAAAAAATTGCAGCAAAGGACAGAGTAGACGCAAGGAGAAGACACAGAGACTGCACTTCAAGCAGGCCGAGGGTCAGTCGGGAGGCTCTGATGTTGGCTTGTGTACTCGAAGGTTGAACGAGACTCTGAACTTCGGTCCAGACCCAACACTTATTTGTAGTCAGGAGAAAAACAAATGTGAATGGAGAACTTGTTTTTGTATCCAGCAAACTAAAATGTATTTAATTTTATGCTCATATATGTGTGGACAGATTCGATAACACAGATCTTACCAGGAACCTGAAATGTCACAAGACAGACAGGCAGACAGACAGACAGACAGACAGACAGACAGACAGACAGACAGACAGATAGATAGATAGATAGATAGATAGATAGATAGATAGATAGATAGATAGATAGATAGATAGATAGATAAATAGATAGATAGATAGATAGATAGATAGATAGATAGATAGATAGATAGATAGATAGATAGATAGATAGATAGATAGATAGATAGATAGATAGATAGATAGATAGATAGATAGATAGATAGATAGATAGATAGATAGATAGATCTGTTTCATGATGTGTTTTTCTTTGGTTTTTGTTTTGGTTTTTTTGCAAAGATCAAGATTTATATATGGATATGTACAAAAAAAAAAAAAATGAAATAACACAACAAGATTACTAATCACATAAATCTCAAAACCTTAAATGGTAGATGGGCTTTTACTTGTCACATATAAATTATAACACAGCTAAATTTTTTCTTCACATATTCCAGTGATGATAGAAACCTGGGTTCAGCCATGATGGAGCACAGAGGGTTAAGGGCTTTGCTTAAGGGTCCAACCGTGGCAATTAATTAAAACATTAATGTCTAACAGCATGTTGAAAACCTTTTGACAAAAAAAAATTTTGGCTTCTGTGCCTCAAGCTGCCTCTAATTGTAGCGGACGCAGACAAGCCGATGCTTGGTACATAGCACACGTTTCCTCAGAATGACGTGCTAAAGAGAGATTTTGCCTGGTCGTAATCTTCAAAATGCTTCGACCTTGGCAGCTGTGATGCCCAACCTAAAACATCTGGAGTGACAAAATCACAGATTAACACACTAATGCTAGCAAACTCTGCAAACACTCTCCAACCAACAGTTCTCTTAGCTGATCTCCTGCATATGATGCTGTCCTCTTTTTTCTTCTCCTGCATTACAAAAATCCCTTATGTACCAGATCTGAGAAGCAAAGATATTTCTTTTCCCAGATGTTTCAGTGTAGACAATCTAAAATAATCAGAAACACACACAAAAATATGAATTGGCTTCTATAAACAGACCTCTTTGATAGGCAACACATTCATGAAAACAGGTTGATGTGAGGGGTTTTAAACACACATGTCGGTGTTGGTGTTTAGGGTCCAGGTGTCCGATACAGCATGAAGCCATAGTGGACTTCATTCATTCCTGTTTCCGTAGCCAGAAACTACAAAGTAACCAGGTGGAGCTGAAAAAGAGTGAGAGAAAGAGAGCAAAAGCAAAAGTGTGTGTGTGGAGCAAGTTATAGCCTGCTAAAAGAGCCACCTCATAGCCTGCACATTGTAAATCAGCAGGAGGCCCCAAAACACAGCAGGAGATTGGCGGAACTAAGCCACGCCCCCTCGTTACTGACAAAAACCATGCTGAAACTAATGATGGATCACGCAAGATAACGCGATCTAACTCAGGTTAGCTCAGCTGCATCCTAAACATACTTTATTCATCAAACGGCCAATACATGCTGTAACAAACACAAACGTTAACATTACACACACTTTCATTATTACCATGATCGGCCCCCCATCCCCATGTCTGTCATTCGAAAGAAACCTCCCGAATCTGAGGAAAAGTTTTTCCCATGAACTTCAACTGGGATTGTTTTACACACTGCACACTTACATACACACATTATATATATATATATATATATATATATATATATATATATATATATATATATATATATATATATATATATATATTTATTCTAATGTATTAGCCAGTGGTAACAGTGGCAAGGAAAAACTCAATGAGATGGCATGAGTAAGAATCCGTGAGAAGAACCAGACTCAAAAGAAACAAAGGGAAGCCCATCCTCATCCTGGTGACACCAAATATCCATTCATTACAGTTCCATCAATGTTGAGGTTATGAACTGTTCACTGATGTACACTTGAATGCAAAAACTGTTCATGGCAACTGTAGTCCCAAGCCATTGCAGCAAACCGTCTACACTAATCACAGACCAAATCCATCCTTGTGGTTTCCTCCACAACTCTCTATAGCAACCTCAGAGATCCTCAGACTGTTTATGTGGAACTATGGCATCGAGATGGAAGTCTTGGAAGCAGGACGGGACAGGATCTACTCTTCTGGGAAGATGTTTCACTAGATTTTGGAGTGTGCTTGTGGAGATTTGTGCTTATTCAACCACAAGGGTGTTAGTAAGTTCAAGTACTGGTGTAGGTGAGAAGGTGAGGAGGCCTGGAATGCAGTCAGCATTTACATTCATCCCAAAGGTGTTCAATGGGGTTGGAGATCTATAGCAGGAGATCTTCCACTTCAAACAAGCATAACTTCATGGAGCAGCCTTTGTGCTTCATGCTACCACATAGAAAGACATCTGATACAATTGTGTGGGTCCAAGTTTGTCGTAACAGTTTGGGGAAGAAGCACACACGATATTTGCTCTATACACAATTTACTTATTTCATTGGATTTCTTGTAGATGCAGTTTTGCAGCTTTAGGGATAGGGGCCTCCTTCAAGGGCCCCGGAGTGTCAGCTTGGTGAGGCTGGTATTTGAACTGACAAACTTTAGAGCAAAAGTCCAATGCCTTAAACACTAATCTACCAGCTCCTGTGCTACTGTATGCTGAAATAAACCTTATTATGAAAATCCTATCATCAAATATAAAATTGTCACAAGATTACGAAGAGAACATACAAAAAAACAGTTTTCCAAGGGTTTAATTTTTTAGTTTCAATTCACCAAGATCTGTGTTTTGCTTCATAAAACACACAAACGATTCTTATGTAATTCTCGGCTTCAGCTTCGTTTAAGGAACACCGTTTCCAAAAAGAATCGTATTTAATATCCTCGACTTCCTGCTCGTAAACCAAACCATATTATGGCCTGCTATGGTGCAGAAGACATTAAGCTGCTGCATGTGATGGTGAAAAAAAAAACAGCGGCCTATATTAAACTCTCACATCATTAGAAGGGTGCAAATCCCAGTCTCACACACACACACACACACACACACACACACACACACACACACGTATCCATGCATTCACTAAAAAAACACACAAACACAGGACTCTTTTTGTAGAAGCTGGAAGAAGGCCACTGAAAAAAAAACCCTAGTTAAACACACATATCTTTTAATTGCCTAATTCTGTCTGGCAAATGAGGTGTGCCATTATCAACATCTCTCTCAAACACACACACACACACACACACACACACACACACACACACACACACACACACACACATTGGATGTCTGCATAAAAAAAGACTTTTGGCACTATTTTAGCATGTACTTTCCTAAAAGTGCTTTTAAAGATTGCTGTTAGGAAGCTGGGGTCAGAGTACAGGGTCAACCATGTTACAGCGCCCCCTGGAGCACAGAGGGGCCTTGCTCAAAAGTGCAGCATGGCAATACTTGGTCTTGAACCCCCAAACTTCTGATCAGTAATTAATTTTGCCTCTCACATTAACTACTGATATCTCAGACACACTCAAAGCCTCCTGCCGCAAGTCCAATCCCACAAACACATGGCACAACAAGAGACGCCATTTTAAACCGACACACATTTCATGTCTTCTTGTTATTGAGAGACCAAAGATTAAACTAAACACAGAGTATTTCCACTGATTTAGGGAGAGACTTGATGTGTTATGTCTCACATCATAGCGCTCAAGCTTGCCAAACAAAATTTAATATCCAAATTAATAAATAAAAAATGTATTATATGTTCCGGTTTTCTCTTTCGCACTCAGGGGGCATCGGTGTGGAGCGAGGAGTCATCAGAAAGCAGGTAGTAATTCATAAGAAAGAATGTGGCCTAAGGAGCAGCGAATGCAACCGTAAGAGGTTGGGCAAAACACACACACACACACACACACACACACACTGTTCCAGTCTGTTTCCTTTCAATAAAACCCAACACTTAGCACTTCATTTCGGAGCACTTTTGACATGATTATGCAGGTTAGTTAAAGGAAAAACAAGGTCAGAGTGAGAAAGTGTGTATGTGAGAGAGAAATAGAAAGGGAGAGAGAGAGAGAGAGAGAGAGAGAGAGAGAGAGAGAGAGAGATATGGGGAACAGAAGTTAAGCATTCAGCAGAACATTTCAGAGCATTTTCTCTTTTTTTTTTTTTCACCCGCTTTTCAGTAATGAATAAATTCTCCATAAATGAAGGAGCGAGGGTGAGAGAGGCCTTTAAAGGGACGTGCTTGGCATGGTGAAGGGGAATATTTTATTGCCAAGCCTTAATGTGCCTTTTAAAACAGCCTCTTAATTAAGAGCAAGCTACGGCGCTATATATTACAGCCCATTATCGGCCATTCACACACACCAGCCCCAAAGTCCAGGGTGAGCAAACCAGAGGCTAGGAGTTATGGGACGGATGCACATGTACTCATTAATAAACTGCTGGGAGAAATGCAGGAAAGAGAGACTACAGTGTGTATTCCACAGAAACATGTTTAATTTTCAAACAAATATGATAACCAGTGAGACATAACATGACCGGATTCTGCATATATATATATCCAGTCAGATTTCAGCCATTACATCACCTGCAGGCTTTGTTTTTTTTACCATAGTCTCTCTGTTGCTTGTATCTGTTGCTTTGGTGTATGAATGGGTGGCACTATTTTACAGTATAAGGCTGTAATGTTATTTTACAGGATTAAACTGTAAAATATTGGGCAAATAAAAAAGTGCATTGGTTTCCATTGAAACGCTAGAAAATGTGAACCAATTTGTGTCTCAGGAAACGAGACGAAGGCAGATGCAAGTACAGATAACTGAGTTTGTATTGCAAAAATATACAAAACTGCTTTACAAAAAACATAGACTTGCGAACTTGAGCAAAACAATGACAACTGCAGAGATAAAGAAGAACACAAAATACAGAACCTAAATGCTGACACTAATTAGGTGGAACAGGAAACAAGTATCCATGATTAGTAGCTTAAGCGTTTGGCTTGGTAGATGGAGGTGCAGTGGCTGATGGGGAACATAGTCCTTAGGGCTTAATGTCATATTGCTATTATATAAGAAAAATAGCAAACATACTGCATCAGATATAAACCAAAAGCACTCAAGCTACAGTTCTTTCATCAGATTATTTATGTTGTTTCTTACATGAACTCACTGTTACTTATAAGCTTCATGTATGTACACTCTGGGCTAGAAATAATTCAGGCCCAGCATTGCTTCTACATGTTGTTTCTTTTGTGATTCATACGACACTACTTGGTACTTATCCACCTTAAAACAGTTGCAAATGGCAACTAATCAGACCTACATGCCAATTCTTAGAATTTTTTTTTTTTTTGACAGACAGATGGATTTAGCCCTGCTAGCATATTTATATACTTATGGACCCATTAAGTTTCCATTATCTGCCTCTTCCACTCTCTGGACACATATTCTGTCTCTCTACATCAATGTCTTCCTCTCTGTCTCCTTCTCACTTACCCACCTTCCAAAGAGGCGTAATTCCAAACCCATGCCTCCATTCAGCTTCAGGAGGGAAGCCAAAGGCAGCCATTAGGCCACCGCGCAGTGCTATTAAACTTAATATAACACCCTCTCCATAAAACACATCCATTCTACCCTGTGATGTTTCTGATGTTGACTTTGGGTGCACAGACAGCCATGTGAGCAGGAAATCACTGGCACTGTGGTTGAAAGAAGTATGTGTTCATAAAGCACAGAGTAAAAAAAAAAAGATTAATAGAATCATATAATTGTGAATTTACAGTAATTGTGTCCTCAGAGAGACAGAGCACCTCCACCCCTCCACCACTTCTTGATAATGTTGCTAGAGAAAGTCATTAGGATGAAGCTTGCTGCTAATACTCAGCTTGCTGCTAATCAAGGACAGAACAGCCATTAAACTAATTAAATAGAACGCTCACAAGAATAGAAAGTCTCCGAAACGCTCAAGTTCATCAAAACCAGGGTGAAGTACGAGACCGCTGCACTTTTATTTCGCTCTCGCTCTCTGTTCTTTTGAAGAAAGTTCCTAGAGAGTTGTGAAGAATACTGATTTCGATTAGGAGAAATGTGCAGCTGAAAGATTTAAACCAGAAACTTTGAAGTTTGAAAGAAATGCATCCACATTTATAAGCCTAATTGTTGTTTATGGCGTAGTCGGATTATTATCCGAAAAGTTTAACACAATACATTTTTATTTGTAGAGCACTTTTATCCCAAAACAGCTTCACAGGGATAAAGTGGTTATAAAAAATTTTCCTTATAATTCCTTAGAAGTCAGTGGCCACTGTGGCAAAGAAAAACTCCCTAAGATGGGATGTGAAAGAAACATTGAGAGGAACCAGACACAAAAGCGAACCCATCCTCATCACTGAATGTCCATTCATTACAGTTCCATTGTTAAGGTTCCAGTGATGGGGATTAAATGCAACCTGTGGTTCTGAGCCACTTCAGTAGGCTGTTGATATCCATCCTCAAAGTTCTTGAGTTGCTCAGTAACATGGATCTTTAGGTTGTTGAGGTATAACCATCTTCAGATACACAGAGTGGTTTCGAAGAGAAACCTATCCAGAGGTAGGGCATTGAGGGATGATGGGCAGAGAGAAATAAGGATTGTTATATAAATGTGCATGGTTAGGTCCCCTGGTGGTCTAGTGGTTAAGATGCGACGCTCTCACCGCTGCAACCTGGGTTCGATCCCCGGTCAGGGAACCATCCCCAGCCACTCTCAGTGCCGGTCCCAAGCCCGGATAAATGGGGAGGGTTGCGTTAGGAATGGCATCCAGCGTAAAACATGTGCCAAATCAAATGTGCGGAGGATCCGCTGTGGCGACCCCCTAATGGGAGAAGCCGAAAGAAAGTTTATATAAATGTGCATGGTTCTTTCCTTCACTAACAAACACCAACCAAAACCAGGATTAGTCAAGATCAAGTTAAGGATTAGTCAATGCCAAGTCAAGATTGAATCCAAATAAACGCAAGACCGTGTCAAGACTGCGCCTTATCACAGGAAAAGATGAGCTCAGTGGTTATGATGTTGGATTTCTAATCAGGAGGTTGTGAATTCAATCCAGGCTGCAGTGTTGCCCTCGAGCAAGGTCCTTTACCCTCCACTGCTCAGTTGTCTACATGAAATCATTGGCAAAGTGTGTTCCAAATATCACTAATGTCGAATCCAGCACCATTTCTATTCATATGCATTTGGCTAGGGTGCAATCATCTGTGGGACGCTAGTGAGCGCCCCCTTTCATTACTTTGCTGTTTTGAAGTATTATGATTACTTGCGATTATCTGAGTGGCCTCTCTGGTGATATTGGCTGCTGCTGTTAGGAGCTAGTGAAGTAGACGGTGGCAGGGAGTGTTGTCCATGTTTATCTGGATTAAAATTGTTTCATCATGATGAAAAGGCCATCAGGGGTTTAGTATCGTTTAAAAGTAAAAAAAAAAAAAAAAGGAGGAAAAGAAAAGCGGAATATAGATTTATGCTATTATTAGTGATTGTTTTGTAAGCTGGTCGTCGCTATATTAAGGTGTTAAAATAATTTAGTTTTTAAATTATTCCCCCGTCTTTCTGCAGAAGTTTAATATACAGTCGATGTTCACATACTTGAATTTAGGCCATTTTACAATGATATTAAATGTGTTTAATATGTGGAGGAGCATTGTGGTGGGAGGGCGGAGCCAAGGCGGTTGGCAATGGGGAGGGGGAGTGGGGGATTTCTTATATAGGGTGCCCAAAAAGGTGAAAAACGGCCCTGGTCAAAGCAAATAATCAACTTCATGTTAGTTGACAATTTGAGTGTCACCAATGATTAGATTGTTTCCTAGATAAAGCGATTACTACATTAGACTTTGTGTTTGCAAAAAGCTGTGATGTCATTTAGAAAAAAATTAAAGTCAAGACCATCCTTTTTTGAGAGCAACAGCCAAGACCAAGACCAGTGACCAAGTCCAAGTACATCTTTCAGTATGTTCAAGGAAATTCAATAAAGAAAAATTCTCAAGACTGGAACTGAGTTCTACCTACAGCCCAACAAACTACAGTCTGTGGGTGTACCATGGGTCATGAACTACCAGACTATGGACCAGTTGTTGTTCCTAGAAAATATTTGTAACATTTTCATTCACCAGACTGAACCATGCACACACAAAAAGTACTGCTGCAGAGTCAACAATCGTATAATAAAAAAAAACAACATGGTTGTGATGGAAAAAAAAAAAACTTTCTCCATCTCACGTTCAGAGTCTCAGCAAATATTTTAACATTAAAAAATGACAAAAACTTTTAAACTGTTGTTGCCACTCATGCCATGTTTGTTGCTTCTTAGAACCTTAAAGGGATTTGCAGATTACTGGATCCTATAGCTGTAGAACACACGAACCATCGGAGGCCCGTCTGAGTCGCTCCAACTTCCAACGACACACTGCTATTTTCCACTAGAACCACTTTTCCACTTTATCCCAAAATCCAAACCTAAATCACTATAAAGCACACAGGAAAACCAAGCTCACATCAGCATCAAATGTCAATTACCCACCACCTTTTGTGCCACCCTCTGGTCACCACATGTACGCTTTACACTCCGGGCGCCTTTGATGCTTCCTGGTGCCACGACAAGGGGAATGTTGGGGATGCCAGGGAATTCTGGGAGTCTCCCGACATATGCCAGCACAGTGAGTGAAACCATCTGTGTGTGAGTGTGTGTGTGCGTACTTCTAATGGGTTTTTAGGGGATAATAAAGACAATAAAAGTAACGAACATTAAAGATAGAAGAAAGGGGTGTGTCCGGTAAAGAGCCGAGGCTTACACTCCTAAAGAATGTCTGATGTGGTTCACTTCCTGCCTGTCAACACCTCTGCCCCCTTTCCTTTTCTTTTGCTCTCGATCTCACACACACACACACACACACACACACACACACACACACACACACACACACACACACACACAATTAGAAGCTGTAGCTACATGTAACATGACACGTGTAATTATCAACTTTTATACAGACATTTAATACACATTTCCATTCTTTACTCTTTTCAAATGATGTTGATTTGGGCGCTAAACTATATGCTTACTGCTTAGTCTGTCATGCTCACACACACACACACACACACACACACACACACATATAAACATGCTCCAGAAGGCCAGAAGGTGTGTAATTTATGAGCTGCGAGGTGTGTGTGTCAGTTTGGTAGTTTGGATTGGTCGCACAGCCTTTCATTAGCATGCAGTACTTAATGCGTGTCAATTCGGCATCTCACACACACGTCTATCCATCACTAAACACGTTACACCACATGGTTGATTCTGTTACACGCAGCCAAAAAATATTGCCCCTGTCTGTTTCTCCTAACGTTAATCGAGAGCAGTGGTGTGCCAGGCTGACAGCAGGTCATACCAGGCTCTTACTGGAATTCTGCTAAATTTGTGTTTACAGTTTAAAAAGTATTTGTACTTCAACATGTGGCGTTTTAGTTCAGAGCTTCACACACATTTTATATTACAGTATTTATACAGTCAATTTTGTTACAGTAATGGCTACACAATTATAAAAGCACTTGTGTTTATATTTAATTCAATTATGCATTTATTTTAATAGATTTGTTCCATAAAAATTCTCCATTATTACTTATATAAATATATTTACATATAATTTACATATAATTTAATAATACTTTTTTTTATTTATCAATAGTTATTTGGTATAATAACAACAACAATAATAATAATAATAATAATAATAATAATAATAATAATAATAATAATAATAATAATATATAATTACATATATTTATATTATACATATTTATATATTATTAATGCTAATTATTATACTATTTGTTCAGCAAAATAACATTTTTATTAATTAATTATAAAGAGTATAATAATTTTTTATATTCTAAACTTCTATAAGAATTAAATGTACAGTACATTTATAAATGTTTCGTCATGATCTAGAGAGAAAATGAGAGGGAAATAATATAAAATAAAAATATTAAATATTTAAAACATCTTTTAGACATCATAACTACTGGCTGCTTTTAAAACAATATTTTGATCCATTAGGAAAAAAAAAAAAAACGGGCGTGATGTTTCCATTATGGCACTCAGACCAGACTGTTTACATACTAATTGTTTTCCAATTTACTTTTACAAATTTTAATCTGGGATCCTGGTCAGAAGATCAGGGGTTTAAGCCCCAGTATCTCCTTGAGCAAAGCCCTTAACCCTCTGTGCTCCAGGGGCACAATATCATGGCTCATCCTGGCTTCCTAAAATCGCTGAGCTATGCAAGAATATCACTGTGCCGTGCTGTAATGTACACGTGACAAGTGAAACGCCTCTTCAGGCTTTTGGGTTATGTACATTCTGAAATGCTTTTCTGCTCACCACGGGTGTAATGTGTAGTTATTCGAGTTATTGTAGCCTTCCTGTTTTCTTCAGCGCTGCATTTTCCTCAGACCGCTCTAATAACCTGGCTACAGAACCGCTCACTGGATGCTTTCTGGTGATGACTTTTCCAGCCATATGAATTTCTTCTCCAAACTGTTGCCACATGCAGCAATAGTATGTTTTCTTTACACCCTTCTGTTCATCAGCATGACAACTCCTCTGTGCACCACAGGCTTCTCACCTCACCTGCAACAGTACCTGACTTTACTAACACCCTTGTGCATGACTCAAATCTCCACAAATTCTAGTGGAACATCTTCTCAGAAGAGTGGAAGGTTAATGGTAAATGGGGATTAAATGTGGAATGGGATGTTCAGAAATAAAACATTATGGTCAGGTGTTTACTATACTTTGACCATATGATATATTATTAGGTTATGGAAAGAAAGAGAGAGAACTAGAGAATGGCTTTGTGTGTGTGTGTGTGTGTGTGTGTGTGTGAGAGAGAGAGAGAGAGAGAGAGAGAGAGAGAGAGAGAGAGAGAGAGAGAGAGAGAGAGAGAGAGAAATACACACACATCTGGACAAACTGCTCAGGAAACAACTGCTTCACTTCACTGCTGTCATCACCTTTCAGTGTGTGTGTGTGTGTGTGTGTGTGTGTGTGTAGAATGTCTGCATTAGCCCCACTCAACACGTTTGGCTGTAATTAAGGTTGAAACTCCTTTCCCTCTACAAATGTACAAGACAGCCCTGTGGTGGAAGTTGTGAAACTGTGTGGCTTCCAGATGGCTTCAAGGTGAGAGGCTTTGTGTAAATGTGTAAGTGCACCTGTGTGTATACCTAGACACGTGTGTATGTGTGTGTGTGTGTGTGTGTGTGTGTGTGTGTGTGTGTGTGTGTTTGTGTGTGTGGGGTGGTGCTACTTGAGAACATGCAGACCTAAGGACTGTGTGAGTACACCATAAAAAACCGGCATGCCTGAGAGGGCTACTATGTTGGAAAGGAGATGTTCCAGTACACCACATTCACACTTTTTCTGACAAATCTATGACCGAATCATGTGAAGCAGCACTGCCTCTTTATCAACACTAGAGGGCAGTGTAGGATGTCTGTGTTTACCTGTGCCCCAGACTGCGGGGGTCAATCAGAACAGCTCGAATCTTGTGTCCATCAAATTCAGTGTTATTTTGTAACATACATAATTATACACGGTATGGTATCGAGAAATACTTTGTACATTTGTCTGTACCGAAAATAAACAAATTAAAATTAAATAAAATAAATAAATAAATAAAGTCAAATGTACAATTAAACATGTTTTTCAATTCAATTCGTTTATTTCTATAGCACTTTACACAGTCGACAAAACAGCTTCACAGAATGTAAGAATTATAGATTAAAAATTGAAATAGGTGAACTTTGTGTATTTATCCCCAATTAGCAATTAGCTAATATGCTTTATAGCTTTATATCCCCTTCATATTTATTTTGTTTAAATCCCCAATTAGCTTTATATGTTATGTTACATATAAATGTAGCAAAATGTAATTAAACATACAATAAAAAAATAAACAAATAGAATATATAGCCCTAAAATCGCTCAAATCCTTACGCTCGCTTATTCATAAAAATAGTGCTACTGTCTGTAAATATTGTCTCCGTTGTTGGTGCTTTGTTTTAGATAAACCCAAGTAACTAGCATCATTCTCTAGACAGAAATTACAGTAAAGAAAGATTAAGCAAAAAAAAATAAAAAAATAATAAAATAAGAGCGATTTGCTGTTTCCAGCTGTTATAATGCAAGTGATAACAGGAACTACATTCTTTCATGTAATGTTTCACATCTCAGGATAAAGAATCACTGGTTAATGAATTAAAAGGGATTAAACATTTTTGGGATGCTAATTCTGTATCACACAAACCCAGTCATGGATTCCTTTTGCGATAATCCATTTTTCATCCTTAACTAGCATTTGCAGTGAGAACACAAATAAATCCTTAATTCGATCGAACTATACTTTTTTGCAACTATGTTTTCGAGCCCTGCTTGGATTTACATTTTTTTTATTTATGCAGATGAATCCAAACATTAAATGAGACTCCAATGTGATTTGTATTATAAGCTGAGCCTCTTAAGTCATCCTTAAGTCAACGTTCTATTTTTGTGCTGATGAAGGGTGAATACAGATTTGCACTCGGTGCCTGTCTGCGCTTTGACCCCAACCTTGAGCATTTTGGATCAGTCGTTATAAAGAGCCTTTGCACCTCCGTCCTGATGCCTGTGGCTCCCATGTGTTACAGCATTTATTTGACAGAAGGCTCATTATTCTTCATTAGCACATGTGCAGAAACCTGGAACGTGATTCTGACTGGTGCGTGGCATCTATTCACCTACGCAAGCTGCTACACAAAAACGCTCTGAAAGGGAAGCGATCGTGTACACGATCAAAATCTTGAAAGAGAAATTCATATAATTGTATAATGCAACACAAGTTTTGTAACAATTTTCATAGAAGTGTGTGTGTGAGTGCATTCAGGAGGTCCACCAGAGTTTTATAAAGTTAATTGGTGTTAAAATATGCCTTAATGGATTGCTGGGGATTTGTTTCTTACAGAGCAGGAAGTGGACCAGAGGTTTTTCTGCACTATTAATTAGACCGCATGGTGTTATGCCAAAGCCTCCGGGCTGGAACGCATTTTTGGGGATGAATGCAAGACGTATTTGCTCTGTATGTGTGTGCACATGTGTGTGAACGCTGGCTTTCCCCTCATTCCCCTACTTTAGGCCATAGATATAAAATTTGGATGAAGTTGAGGCAGTAGAGAGAATGTTGAGAGAGCCGAGTTTCCTCTCACTCACATAATTTTCCTCTCCATTTGCTGGCATTCAGATGCTTGTTTGGTCCCTGGACTGTATTGCTGTAACTCCTAATAGGCCTACCTCTGAGGGACATCTGACCTGATCCACAATGTACTGTAGCTGCACAACCTGTTTTCGAACTTTAGAAGTTCTCCCACAACGTCTGATTGCTACACTCCTGGTAGCTCCCACATCATATTTAAAACACTAACTCTCATCTACAAAGCCAAATATGGACCAGCTCCTTTCTCAACACTCATCTCATCCTGTACTGCACCATGCTTCCTCCAATCCTTAACCAATGCCCAACTAGTCACACCATTTATCAGAGATTCTGCTCTGTTCTGGAACTAAAGAGGTAGAACAAACCTTTTCAGCCCTTGTCCACTTACACAGCTAGTCATTAGCAAACTTCAAACAACGTTTGTCATCCAGAAGTACTTAAATGTGCATTTTTCATAAAAAAAAACTTTTTCTAACTATTATTTTCTCCCAACAGAGTTTTTAGACGTAGTTTAGTCCTAATATGGTGCCCTATAAAATGAACCAGTATCAGAACAGAGAATTCTGTGACTTCAAACCACATTAAGAACCGCCCAGTGCCATTAAAGCAATGAATTCATCTGAATCCGCTCATATAAAAGTATATTAGAATAGTGCCAGCGCGCCATGATGTTGCTTCTCCTTGTTCAATAAAGCAATAAAGGGGCATATTGTCAGAAGAAAAAATTGACCACTTGATGTTGTTGAAGTAAAAGTTTAATTTTTCCAATAACAGCACATCCCAAAGTGTTTTATTTCTTTTATACCACAGCAAATAGACAGGCTGGAGATTTATAATTGCATTCAGTTTTGAGGAACATTCCAGAAACAAGGTAGTTATCACTTAACTTATAACACATACATATAACAGCTAGCAGAGCCTGTGCAACCACCAGACTCCCTCTTTCTCTTGTCTTTTGGATAAGACTAATTTGCTTTTAGAGGGGACACATTCCTCTTTCTTTATCCCCTATTCACATCTACAGCCAAAGAGAAGACAAATGCACAATTTTCTGTTAGGATTATTTGTAGGAAAGTGGTAGCTCAGTGGTTAAGGCTGTGGGGTTTCATCCCCAGTATTGCCAAGCTGCCACTCTTGGGCCCTTGAGCAAGGCCCTTTTAACATTCTGTTCTCCAGAGGTGCTGTATCATGGCTGACCCAAGCTCTCACCCCAAGCTTCCTAACATCACTGTGATATTTGAAGAATGAATTTCACTGTAATGCACATTTATAAAACACAATACAGGTTTTTTTTATTAGGGCTTTTGTACAGCAGTGTGAACAAAAGACATTATGTAAGTAATGCACAAGCCACTGTTGATGAAGAAAAACTCCTCAAGATTATTATTGCATATACTATATTATACAGTGTATATTTAATTAATAAATTATTTAGAGATCTTGATTTTTTCCCAAACTAATTATCTAGCTAGCATATCATTGGCATGCTGAACTGGCAAAAAAACATTTACTATTTGAATAAAGATTTATTTTAGTATTGTGGGAACAAATTTCACCCAAGCTACAAACTTTTGAGGTCTTAAAAATGTGCATAAAATCTTTATCTAGCATTAAAATCATTTTCATGGCTGGATTGGGTGGCTGTTGCAAGATTACAATAGACCACAATATTGGAATTGTTGCGGTCCAACCGAGAAACGGACGTCCACAAACATCCAGTAACGAAGGCATCTGATGCAGCAATGTTCTGAAGAAAACGCAAAAAGTTAAGCACTCCATTCTAAATTTGACCGTTATAAAACACCTAATATGACATCTGAATGCGATAAAGCGTTAACGCAAAACATTTTCTTCAAAAATGCTAAACAAACGTCTCGCCTGTGAACAGATTTATGTATGTTTATACTGTTTATAACGACCCTCATAAAAACCTGTGAGCTGTCTTATAATAACCAGGAAATGAACAGAAAATCGTTGTGCATTTGTCTTCTTTCCTCCAGTAGATGTAAATAAATGATAAAGAAAGAGGAATGTGGCCCCTCCAACCCCGATACACCTTAGTGTTATGCCCATATCAACCATTCCTTGCAGCTTGATTTCATACCTTGCATTCCTCAACTGTTTGAAACATGCCCTTTCGGACATCTACACAAATCTCGGAAGTATGCATCAGCTACATCAGATGTGTGTGTGTGTGTGTGTGTGTGTGTGTGAGAGATTGTCAGTGCCAGATTCTGACACTTCTACAGCTGTATCTCCTCCTACCCTCCAGACTTGCTCAATCCATTTGGATGTCTGGTGTTGGAAAGGATCCCACATGGACACATCGATACCCTGAAGATTTGCGGTTGAGTTTATAGTCGAAGCTTTAATTTTGTTGTAGTAGATCATTTCACCTAATTTCTTCAGAGCTGCTGCTGCAATCATAAGAAGCTATGTTTATTAAATTTATTGAATTAATTGAATTTATTGAATTTTTGGCATTTGGCAGACTCCCTTATCCAGAGTGACTTATATTTACTTCATTTATACACCTAAGCAGCTATGAAGTTAAGGTCCTTGCTCAGGGGTCCAGAAGTGGCAGTTTGATGTGGCTGGGATTTGAACTCATGACCTTCAGATTCAAAGCTTTAACCCCTAAGCTACAACTTTAACATCTTGTGTTTATCCCAAGACTCCTTCACAAATCTGTTCCTACTCAAAATCTTTTTAATGCACTTAATACTTTACACCTGTAAAAAAATTCTGGGGGGGGTTCCTTGCCACTTTGCCCACTGTTAAGCTCCTTTGCGACAGTTATGAAGTGCCACACAAATACATTGAATTGAATTAAATAGTAGATTTCAACAGGAGTGCAATCATTTTATACTCCATTTCACAGTGATAGCTATTTGTATTGATAAGTCCATATATAAGTTTGTTTTTGGAAAGTGGGAGGAAACCCTGAGTAACCATTGGAAGCAAACTCGAATACAGAGAGAATATGAGATGAGACAGCGCACAGTAACCAGAGCTCAGGCTCAAACCTCGGACCCCAGAGCTGTGCGGCATGGCTCCACCATCAAATCAGGCATTTTGCGATATTTTTGGCGAACAAGTCACAAGCACAATTGTCTCGTAGTTAAAAAAAAACTACTCTAGTCTTCTATCTAAAGAATCTTATGTTAAATATAGTAAAACTCGAGCACAAAGAGATTCATTCTTTGTAACATCTACCATCTTCTATACAGTAATAAACTAAAAGTTGTATAAAGATCCTACAATGGATCACATATTTCCAGATGCACTGGATTCCCATTAAACAGCATATTGAATTTCCAATATTGAAATATTGAATCCTGCGTTTTGTTTTTTAGGTATTACATAACCTGAATAATTCTTATCTGCCTGACCTAGTTTTAATAAATGCTCCTTCTCGAAGATCGTTGTCCTCATTTTCTTTAGTTCTCCTCGTATGTGTTTGGATTTTATGGGATCTCGAGCTTTTAGCTACGCTGCTCCTTATTTGTATAATTACTTCCTCATGATATTTGCAACAGTGACTCTTTTTCTACATTCAGATCTCGTTTTAAAATGCTAAATCTTTTCAGGCAGGCATATTAGTGATACTGTGTGCAGACGTCTTATTGATTGTACAGTGTTTTATTATTTAAAATTGTTCATTGCGTTATGTGCTTTAACTGTATGTAAGGTATCCTTAAGTGTATGTAAGGTGCACATCAAATAAATAATAATAATAATTATTATTATTAATGATAATAATAATAATATATATATATATATATATATATATATATATATATATATATATATATATATATATATATATATAATTATTGTTAATAATACTACTACTTCTACTACTACTACTAATAACAATAATTATTTTTAATTATTATTGTTATAATTTTTATTATTAACAGTTGAAAAATTTGGACCATTTAATAATCTCTACGATTGGAAATTAATCACCAAATTCAAAATTATATATTTCCCACAAATTAAAAAAAACAGCATGAATTCACAATATCAAGCTTTTGAACCGCAGCCCAACATTGATGTTGGACATTAATATGCATTTTTGCATTGAATATTTTCTTAGCTGGATTTGCATTTAATTTTTAAATAGTAATCTCAGTAGAATAATAAGATGTACAATGATTATAATAACATGTGCTGAGCTTCATGTTTACAGTAACGTCATCCAGAACAATTGAGACATTTTCAATACATTTAGTACTGTTTGCGTTTTACAGCATGGATATGTAACATTTGTTCCCTAAATAGTTTCTTTTTGGAAAACAAAATAAATTTTAGCACTGTGGTAACAAATTTAACCCAAGCAACAAACTACAGGGGATCCCAGAAGTTTGTATTAAAATGTTATTTCCCAGTTTTGGATTTGATCAATTAAAACCAATTTGGTGTTGGAGGAGTAAAATTCCTCTTTCGTTTACATTTGCAGCATTTAGCAGACGTCCTTGTCCAGAGCGACAAATGCACAACAATTTTCTATAATTTTTTTCTTTGTAGGAAGGTGTTAACACAGTAGTTATGGCTCTGGGTTACTAATCAGAAGTTTGGGTGTTCAAGCCCCAGTATTGCCAAGCTGCCACTCTTGGGCCCTTGCGCAAGGCCCTTAACCCCCTGTCCTCCAGAGGTGCTGTATCATGGCTGACCCCGGCTTTCTAACATTGCTCGGCTATAAAGAATTTCACTGTGCTGTAAAATATAAAGCACAATTACCTTTCTGTGTATTACAAAACATACAGAAAAATACAGATTTTTATTAAGGCTATTATTATATTATTTTATTTACAATTTTATATACTAATCTTGATTTTTCTCAACTTAATAATCCAGCTAGTGTATCATCGGCATGTTGAACTGTCATACAATTGTTCCCCAGGTTTCTATTTGGATCAAACATTTATTTTTGCACTGTGATATGTTTCACCCTAGCAAACAAACTACTACTACTTATTTCACATTATAAATCAGTGTCATGGCTTGATTAGGTAGCTGGTGCAAGGTTACAGTAGACTTATACAGAAGACATGCCATATGACACTGCTTTTCAAAATACTGGAACTGTTGCAGACCAAATGAAAAATGCATGTCCACAAATATCACTAACTAAAACATAACCACCATGGTTCTGTCAAACCTATTTCCCTTTATATATACATTTTACTATATTCCCCATATCAGCCATCCAAAAGGAATATTTTCTGTGCTTCAGGATACTTTGAAGTCTTTAAAGGTTTTTTATCTCGACAGTCAGAGTGCAAATGTGTTTGCTTTTTTGTCACTCTGAGTGGTTATGAATTCGTTGGAGAACATTCGAGAAATTGAGAACCGTTGCTGTTGTTGGCTGAAGCAGCAGGCAGAAGTCAGTGAGCTGTGTCTCATGTGTGCTTAAAAACGTCTCCGATCGAAACACTTTAGGGTTCAGCGTGTCGAATTCAGAGAGCTCGACTTCAAAGTCGAGCAAAACCCCTACTGTGAGAGCGAGAAAAAGAGAGAAAAAGGGAAGAGAAGGAAGGAGGAGTGCCAAGTGAAGAACACCAAAAGTGTTGGAAGGTGAAAGTTGAAAGGGAGGTGAAGATCATTTTTATCAGAAGGTAAAGGATTGTGGCAGCTGTCTCTGACAACGTGTGTGAACATTTTGTGTTGGTTTAAGGGTCTGTCTGGCTGTGTGTGTGTGTGTGTGTGTGTGTGTGTGTGTGTAAGCAGGGGTTATTATGGTATTGTATGTCCTCTCTCTTCACTGGCTGACTGCACCTGAGACCAGATACAGTTAATTATCCACCACACACACAGCCACACGCATTAGGAGTGCAGGAAGCAACCAGACTGACAGAGGAACCTTCCCCTGGAGGAGCACAAGTACACTGAGACGAAGGACAGGAGCGAAGATGAGATATGGAGCACAATCTAAAGAACTGATTCTCAACATTAAAGCATACAGAGAGGACGACATTGCATCAACATTTTTTGAGTGATTTTTTTTTTTACTCAAGAATTCATAACTAGCTTTAACAGAGGAATTTAGAAGATATCACCAGATGTTTAAATCGGGTCCATCACACATGCTTGGTGATCATTTCCATTCTCTATCTGATTTCATCGTTTCTGTCGCCAGGAGGACAGACAGGAGCAGGTGGCATCATGCCCACTCCAGTCAAGTCGTCTGTAGACGGTGTGACGTGTGACTCAGGGGAGCTGGAGCAGGTGGAGAGGACACTTCCTGCAGGTCTGGGGAAAGTGCCCAGAAATTTAGTGAGAAACTTTCCACACACTAAACGTGTGGGAAGCTACCTGGTGGGCAAAATGATCAACAAGGGCTCTTTTGCTAAGGTGATGGAAGGTATGCATATCGGGACAGGAGAGAAGGTGAGACACACACACACACACACACACACACACACACACACACACACACACACACACACACACAGCTGTCAATCAACAGCATAGCATCACACACTAAAACATGCCAGTCAATGCTATGTTGAAGGACTGTCATCCATTTTTTATGTTGTCTCTCAGTTTACGGTGTGTGTGTCTCCTATCAAAGATGAAAAGTGGTTGCACTGTGATACAGTAGAACAGCACTATTTAAAATATAAATAAAAATCATTTTATGGATTCGGTTATTTAAAAAAAAAATGTAATAT
This sequence comes from Silurus meridionalis, assembly GCF_014805685.1. Classification (NCBI taxonomy): domain Eukaryota; kingdom Metazoa; phylum Chordata; class Actinopteri; order Siluriformes; family Siluridae; genus Silurus; species Silurus meridionalis. The sequence continues at coordinate 3,388,039 of NC_060899.1, read as the reverse complement.
TTTTAATAGATTCTTAAGATAAACCTCAGACAAAGAAGCTGTCAAGATTTCCAATTAATATGATTTGCACAGTAATATGTTTGTTCATGCATTCGCTTTTTCAGGAACCTCTCACCTTCTTTATATATAAGTAAAGTTTATATATATATATATATATATATATATATATATATATATAAAATCCTTTTGAAATATTTTTAAGTTGGAAGAGGCAAACAATTTATATCAAATGTCTTTGAATGTGGTAGCATTGAATTTTCCCTTCACTAACTAGGGGACCCAATGAATAACAATGTTCCTGTGCACAAAATTAGCTCTCGGAAAATATAGAGATATAGCTCAGTAGAAAGGCATTGGACTCTGGATCGGAAGGTCAAAGTTCAAATAGAAGCACCACCAAGCTGCCACTGCTCGGCCCTTGAACAAGGCCCCCAACCCTCAACTTCTCTGTTGTAAGTCGCTCTGGATGAAGGTGTCAGCCAAATGCCATAAATGTAATTGTAGTTTACATTTCTTGAAGTAGAAGATCTTGTGTGGCTTGCTATAAAGCTCTGAGATAATTTGTTTTAATGGTCTAATTAGGAGATAAAATAAAAGCAGGTTTGATTTTTATTTTTGCACTTTATTTCAACAAATCTTTCTTTGATTTTTAGAAGTATACCGAAATGATGGATTTCTGTAAATGTAATTTTAAAGGCCAATTACAGTACGGATAGACTGATTTCTGCCTTTGGTTAAAACACTACAGTATTAATTTATATAAAAAATTTATGTTACAAAGTGTACACAACCATACAAGGATTACACTACACAAGACACAATGGTGTTACAGGCACTATCATTTTATAAGGAAACTGAGAAGCTACTTGTTGAGTTTGGATTAAACATGCGACTAAGAAGTGTTATTGTGTCATAAGTATAAGAGCCAATCATGTTGCAGTATGCAGATAAGGGTTTATTATAAATTAAAAAAAAAAGAATACTGGGCATGTAATTAATGCAGTATGTCTTTTATAATCATAAAGCATAGATTTCTTTGTAAATTTTTTGGTTCTTTCTTTGACTGTTACCTGATTGTATATCACCTGTTTTTGTGCTTTTTTTTTTTACCAAATTACCAAATCCGAATTTTAGACAGTAGCTGTAAAGTAAATGTTGGAGCATGTCTCCAGAACAGGCTGTGTCAGGTTTCACTCAACCTGGTCATATCTGAGGACAAATTCTTTGCCTACAGACTAGTTTTATCAGCCTAGTATAATTCTGCAGAAAAAGCTGAAACGTGCAGGAAAGAAACTGTAGTTAAATGGAAAGTAGCATATTTGTGGTTGACACCTGTGGATATTTTGTTATCAAGGATTATTTGCAATTGGAATAAATCAATAGGCATTAAAACACAAGGTCTCCCAATGTCAGAAAAAACGTTGCACAGTGTCACACAGGAACTTACAACTTGTCCCACATTTGGTCTAGTGTACGTCTGGTCACGGTACTACAGGGCCAGAAATGGATAACAACATGGTGGATCGAGTTACCGCAAGAGTAAGAGCATTCGGGTGTTTAAGTCTAGGTTCAGGAACAGTGCAAGTGTCCGTGTTTTTGTTTTGGTGGTGTCTTTTTCCCTTAAGCTGTTTTAAATTTTGGGTTTCGGAAATATCTGTAGCTACCTTTGGTCACAGAAGTGTCAATGGAAAAGATTGGAAACAAAGACATAAAACTATAACTAGACAGGGTTTGAATTGTACATAGATTCTGGAGTTAAATCTATGGGTTTGCAGTAGTTTATATGTTAAAATGGGGATACATGATAAATGAGCTAAAAGAAAGTTTAATGGGGACCCAGTGTGGTGTGTTTTTTCCCTGTACGCTGTTTGAAATTTTGGGCTGCAGCTACCTTTGGTCACAAAAATGCTGAGTATGCATTAAAAGGATTGGAAATCAAAATATAAAACACTAACTAGGCAGGGTTAGAAGGGTTAGATAAATGCTGTAGTTTATTCATTGGATTCGCAGTAGTTTATATGTTAAAGGGGGAATACATGAGTAAAGAGAAGGTTTAATGGGGACTATGTAAATTGGAAAATCTAGCCAGTTTACTGATCTGCAATTTGGTGTAGATTGGCATTATATAGAATAAAGGAAGTAAATTTAAGTAATTTAAATGTAGAATATTTCACTGCTACTGTTGAACAGCAAAAGTAATGTGTATGTGTGTGTGTGTGTGTGTGTGTGGGTGTGTGGGTGTGTGTGTGTGTGTGTGTGAGAGACACAAATGAGAATGCTATGTCTGCTCACCTTGGTGATCAACTCTTTCAGGGGTCACCGAATCCAGTCAATTTGATCCATTTGTGCATGGGCCTGTCTGTTCGTCCAGCTCTCGTTCGGGTCACAGAGTCCGCCCTGACCATTTTTGTTTCGCTCCTGAAGTTGCTATAGCGATGACCAAGAGTCTGATTAAATAGCATGCATCAACTCAGTCTTTGCCATGTGGGCCTCTTTCCCCATCGCTGCTCGGTGCCCTTCATTAGTATCACACTAACAGTGACACAGATGGAGAACGGGACGGTGGATTCATCACAATTTAACATTTAAACATTTGGACTAAATGTCCAAACTGTTGAGTCTGGGAAGGTTTGGTTTGCTCTGACAATGTCTCTTTGCTCAATTATGAAGCTGTGTTTGTTCTTTCCCCTCAGTGTCTATGAGAACTCTACTTTCACGCTTAGATTCAAATTTATATGTATTTCTTTGGCAGATGTCTTTCTCCAAGGCTACTTACGAAAAGGGCAGAATAAAAGTTTTATTACCTTAGCAGTGTAGACAATAGAAATTAGAAATAAATGCATGAAATTGAAATAAACTATTCGTATTCATCAGTCATCTACACAAAATTGGAAAAATGCTAATCAAATTTTTATTTAGATTTTATTTATCAAATTCACAATACACAGTATTATGTGCTGTAAAATTCTTTTTTTGTATTTTGTTTCATTAAAAAAATGCAGACGTAAAATGGAATAAAAGAGGATAAGAAATTCAGAGTAGAATAATTAGTAGAATTTTCAATAGAAAAATATAGAATTTCAATACCATAAAAATATTTATAAATAAAAATTAATAATATGCACATGAATTACATACATAAAGAGCACACGGGTAACAGCTGAAAAAAACACATCTTATATACACATACAACAGACAGGCATAACATTATGAGAGGTGAAGTAAATAACACTGATTATTTCCTTATTATGGCACCTGTTATTGGATGGTTATATATTAGGCAGCAAGTGAACATTTTGCCGTCAAATATGTGGACTTGGAGGTAGCAGAGCTGAAGATGAGGTTTTCGTTGGGAGTGACGACGATAGACAGGATAAGAAATGAGTTAATTAGAGGGACAGCGCATGTAGGACATTTTGGAGACAAGGTAAGGGAGACCTGAGGGTGACCTAAGACCTAAGGGGGACATGGGGTATATCGGTAGGAGAATGCTGATGATGGAGCCACCAGGAAGGTGGAAAAGAGGAAGACCAAGGAGGAGTTTTATGGATGTGTTGAGGGAAGACATGCAGGTAGTTGAATTGAAAGAGGCAGAAGTAAAGGACAGGGGGGTATGGAGACGGATGATCCACTGTGGAGCCCCCTAATTAAAGCAGCTGAAAGAAGAAAATTCAGATGAGATGATATACTGTATAATAAATAATTCATTAATTTATTCCCTTGTCTTTATAATATATCCCTGTTTCCATCAGGTGGCCATTAAAGTAATCGATAAGAAGAAGGCAAGGCAGGACGCATATGTGTTAAAAAATATGAAACGTGAGCCAAGGATCCACCAGATGATTCGTCACCCCAACATTGTCCTTCTGCTGGAGACCCTGGAGACAGAAAACTGCTATTACATGGCCATGGAGCTGTGCGCCGGAGGAGACCTGATGGACAGAATCTGTGAACGCAAACGGCTGGATGAAAGGGAGGTCCGCCGATACACGCGGCAGATCCTGTCCGCTGTCGATCATCTGCATGCACACGGCATAGTGCACAGGTAAGGGACTTGAGGGTTAGTCACAAACTTGGTTAGTTCATTGGTTTATTAGTTTTTTCTTAGTAGGATAGCTTGACTCTGAAAGTTGTCCAAAACAAACAATCAATTAAGGAAGTTTATTTAAACTATAACTTCTACAAAAAAGGAACAGCCAAAGTGGTGCACAGATTTCACAAGCAATCTAAGGATAAAACAATGGAGAGGCAATTAATCTGTTAAAAAAAATAATGGAAACTGGAAACTAAAATATACATAATGTTTCTATAGTCCATATATTCACGTCCAGCACAAATGCTCATGTATAAAAAACCTCTCGCATGACAAAAATTAAGCAGGTTCTCCTTCAGTGCAAAACTACCAGCTTTCCTGACCAGGACTGTTTCTCATTTGCTCAATTAGAAGTGAAGTTTGAGGCGTTTTAAAGTCTGGTTAAGCCCAAAAATGAAAGAGAATAAGATGACATTTAAAGCTGTGATGCAGAAACTGCTCGCATTTGCAAGCTGAAATTATAAACTGGAACTAATCAGGTTTAAGTCCTTTTGGCAAGGGTGTGAAACTTACAACCTGGTCAGTGTGTGAAGAATTTTAGCTAGCGAAAGTAGATTTTATCTTTAGTCACACTGACTGCTTAATCCTTTTTGTTCTGTAAAATGACTCTTTCCACTCTATTGGGTTTTTGCTAACAGATTTTTCTGTGGAAAAATCTACTGTTGGCAAAACCCAGTCTTGGCTGTTTGAGATTTTCGCCATGGTGACATTTATGTGTTTCGCATTCTGCCACATGTAGTGTGGTAAATAGATAATGACTAAAAACAGTGTGCATTCAAGCCAAGCCTGAAGTCCTCAAGTTGCTATACATCTCATGTCAAAGTACAGGAATATGCATTGTCTATTTGCAAATACAGGAATTATACAAAAATCATTGAATCTTATTTCAAGGACACAAACAAAAATAAGAATATCTGCACATCTGACTGAAACTGACTGACTGGAACCCCTTTTTTATCCACTCCTTATTTTTAAATAAGTTTTAATTGAAGTAAAAAATATTAATTATAATATTAATAATATTAAAAATAATAATAATTTAATTGTATCAGGGTTTACATTTTTTTTACATATTTATAATTAATTGTAATCTTTTATTATAGTATTTATTTATTGATTTCGAACACCTTTGGGATAAACACTTTTTAGTGCTGACTGCACCCCAGGCCTCTTCACCTCTCCTACATCAGTACTGGACTTTACTAATACCCTTGTGTTGGTAGCTGAATGAATTTCACACAAATCTTTATAAAATCTTCTCAGAAGAGTGGAGCTTGTTATAACAGAAAATGGGAACTAATTGTGGAATGATATGTTTAAAAAGCACATACCAGTCATATGAATATTGTCTATTTAGTGTAACTTCCTGTTGAAGATGTTACCGGTACTTGAAGATGGGTCGATTTATTGGACAAATAATAGATGATTTTTAGGAAAATCATCTTTTTAACCTCAGACATATTCAAAACAAATTCTGATTTCTAAAATGCTAAATTAATATCATTTAAAGGTCATTAACATTTTGTATGAGAATTAGTGTAAGAAGCACACTGTTTCAAAGTCTGAAAGTTGTACAGAGAGATTGATTTGTTTGATGTTTTTTTCCCATCATTATTTACACAGGGACCTGAAAATTGAGAACTTTCTACTGGACGAACAGAAGAATATTAAGATAGTTGGTGAGTGTGTATTGTGTAGTGTCAGGCTTTTATAGATCTGATATACTATAAGTGGATTATTTAACAGTACTGTGTTTTTATTCAAACCTTCTCTAGTTTGGAATTGGTCATTAGCACATACACACAGTGAGATCATTAAAAGGCAAAACTATTCCATGCTGCATATACTATACATGTGAGGTGGTTTTAAAAAGTTAGTAAACCTGGTGTTATTGTGACCATGAGCGTTCCCATGTCTGCGGTTTTATCACGGACAGCGAGTTAGAACAAAAAGCGGAAATTCTGCATTAAACCGGGCAAATCTGCCACCGAGAAATTTGACGTGACATAAGTTTGAAATACGTCGATGCTACGATGAGTCATCTAGGTGTTTCAAAGCGGCACGCGTGCTTCAAGAACATCACTGGAAGACGACTAGAGATCAGAAAGACCTTCAACGTGCTCAACCCCCCGAAAATTATGAAACCGTTCAGCAACTCGTGTATGATGATCGTCAGAGAACAATCCACAATGATCTCACTTCCGCACCCGCCCTACTGGCCAGATTCGGCTACTGCGGACTTCACCCTCTTCGGGAAGATGAACATGCGGCTGAAAGGTCACCGTTTTGACACCGTTGAGGAGGTTTTAGCGCGAATCGCAAAAGGTGCCTGACACACTTCGAAAGAGGACTTCCAGGACACATTGCAGAAGTGGCAGGAACACTGGGGGCACCATATTGCTGTGCAAGTGGACTATTTTAAAGGTGATAGTGTGCAAACGTGGATAAAAAGTACTTTTTTGTAAACAGAGCGAGTCTCCAAACATTTTGATACCACCGACAGAATATGCAACAGATGCAATAAAAACCCACTCTTATATATATCTTATATACTGTATATATAGGTATGGCCAGACAAATGTTTTTCTCTCTCTCTCTCTCTCTCTCTCTTTCTGTGTGTGTGTGTAATCCAGACTTTGGTCTAAGTAACACTCTGAAGCCTGACTCTCTCTCCCCGGAGTTGTTAAACACTCAGTGTGGAAGTCCAGCGTACGCTGCCCCAGAGCTTCTTGCACACAAGAAATATGGACCGAAAGTGGATGTGTGGTCTGTGTGAGTGACCTTCTATATGTTATTGTTTAAAAAAATTACAATAAAAAAATGCAGCATGTGTAAAATGGAGCTGTGGGAAAATATAATCAGCATGCTGTAAAACTTGAGTCTGAGTTTGGGGTTTAAATGTGATTCTGCAAATGAAGGAAGAGAGATATGACATGATTCCGAGTCGATCAGGCTTTTTCATAGTAAAGGGAGTGCAAAGGAAATAAACAGGAAGCTCAAAAACCTTAACACCTTATATATCATTCTACTTAATTACTTAACTATTTATTTAAAAGAAATGTGACCAACTTATATACTCAGAGAATCTCCTTGTATAAAAATGCAATCTACATTAATACTATGAGACAATGATGCAAAATATTTCATTATGATAATAGGAAGTGGGTTTGGAAAAAAATCCATAGAATATGGATTGCTGTCATCTTTTACCAGCATTGATTCTACTGCTACTACTTATGGATTATTATTATATATCTGGCATATGTGTGTATACAGGGGTGTGAGTATGTTTGCCATGATGACCGGTACTCTTCCCTTCACGGTAGAGCCATTCAACATAAAGCAACTTCATCAAAAAATGATTAATGGAGAAATCAGCGCAATCCCATCTGACATTAGTAAAGGTAACACACACACACACACACACACACATATCGCCGTATTCATAATCCGCATGTAAAATGGTATTATTGAAACTAATAAAAATAACACACTATTTTATATAGCAGCAGAGGTGTGACGTATGTGGGACTAAGAATTTAATTTTTTCGATATTTCTTATTTTAAATTCCCTGCATTTGGACAATTGAGTGCATCTTGCGATATTTTGCTATTGTTTTTCCTTCTTTGGGCTGAGTGTATGTGTCTTTCAAATCAACAGTATATGAAGCCTTGGTATATTTGTTCAATGAAGAGATAAAATTTGAGTATTAGTGCATGGTCCGGTCAATACAATATAATTTTCAAGAATATTGTGATTTAGACAACCAGTTTGCGCAATTGGAGGCTTCAACCTCCCCTTGCTTTGCTAGCAATATTAGCTCCTGCAACACTGATCCAAACTAGAGAAGACTTTAGCCAGTGGCTATTTGAGTACAAATGAGGAAGGAGATGGAGCAGACAAATATATCACATGTAGTTTCACAGAGACAGGTGAGAGAGAGAGAGAGAGAGAGAGAGAGAGAGAGAGAGAGAGAGAGAGAGAGAGAGAATGGAAAAACAGACAATAAGCGACAGCGAGCCGGGGGGGTGACCTAGATAAGAGGTGCGGATAGTCACGCATTACAAACAGTTTTTCTCCTCACACTGATTATCTGATAATCTGATCCAGCACATTAAATATGGACAAGGCGAACAGTGGAGATTTAACAATCCCAGTCACTCAGACACACCCTTAAGCACCGTGCTGTTTATGTGACCACCCATGAGGAACACTCGGTCCGACACGCTAGCAAAATGCACAATATGTAACTGATAGCGCTGTAGATCAACAAGAACTAATGAACATTTAGCATAGCTTTGTGTTCTCTCTTTTATACTCCTGTGCACTCCAGTAAAGCCTAAATGATTGTGATGCATTAAAAATTGATGCCATTTTTCTTAAGACAGTAAAATAAATAAAGAAAATAAATAGGAAAATGGTGTATGTGTGTCTTTAAAGCACCAAAGGTGAAGCAGGGGCCCTAAATTAATGTTTAAACGCAGAGGTTAAATGAGGCCACTAAGCGAATGTTTAAATGTGATCGCTGCTGTCGAATGACACTAGAAACACCTCCACCGGAGCAAGCAAGGCCATGCGCAAAGACGATTTTTTTTGGGTAGCGTTACCCAAACGCGCCCACAGGCCACGCAGTGCGAAGCCGACCTGCCAATCATCAGTCACCTCTGTTCCGTGAAGGTGGTAAGAAAGGGGAGAGTGCCATTTAAACTTGATCTCCTGAGGATGTAAGCGAACTAAAACCAAGAGATCACGAGGTGAACGTGCATTAGAGAGACAACTTATAGGATTATATTTACCAATGCAGGAATGCTAATTGGGGCCAGTGTTGTGAAGTATAAATTCATATCATATGTCAATTTTCTTTTTCTTTCTTTCTTTCTTTTTTTTTTCATTCAGGGGCGGTGCAGTTTGTTTTGTCTCTGCTGGAGCCAGACCCAATGAAGAGGCCATGTGTTAAAGCAGCCCTTGAGGAGAGCTGGCTTAATGAGGGCTACACTAAAAGACCCGTACACACCGTGGTCTACAAGAACAGGTAAAGTGCCTTGAAATAACCTATACTTTGTCCGAATTGAAGCTAACTAAAAATAATAAAACAGAAACCATTAAAAAAAGCACTACAATCATTAAGTATCCTGCAAAAATGTTCAATATGAAACTATTTACACTGTGTTTTTAAAACATCAAGATGTATATATATATATATAAACTTTTCTGAAATGTTTATTTCCTTAGACTGCATCCAGAAGAGCTTAACTCAGCTGTGTTGAACTTCATGACTGAGGCTCTTGGCTATGGCCTCTCAGACATCATACACACAGTGATCAACAACAAACCTTCCACCATCTTAGCTACATACCAACTCCTGTTAAAAAAACTAAGCAGGCACCAGAAAGGATCCAAGAACATGAAGGTAATGCAGTGAAGCACAAAAACAAACATAGTGCAACACATAAAAAACCTTGCGATCATGGCATTATTTATTTTTTTATTTTTTTGAAGAAAACATGCCTGTGGTCTGAAGGATGAAGTGACTTTCATTTGTAAAGCATTAATTTGTAATACTTATAGCTCACTTTATGCAAACATAGTTGCATATTTTATTTATTTAAAACGTTCAGTTCTTATAATAAGCAATAGCTTCTCACTATCTTTGTGTAACTTTGTAAGTTTTAGGATCCCTGTCTAATTGTCAAAGGGCTGGTTTCAGCCCATTCAAATTAGACAGTGGTCCTCAAACTCAGGATACCACAAGGGGCTTGTATGGCTGTTGGTTTTTACTTCAACCAACTAGGAATATGATTTCTGATTCTACTAGTTCCATTAGTTGATCTTGGTCTTTAAATAATCCATTAGAGATAAAATTTATTTGAGATGTAACTTTTAAAGGTGCTATATAAAATAAAGATGATTATTAGTATTATTATTAATATTTTTGCTGAAATGAAAACTCACATCAGAGCTCTGATCTCAACTCCACTGAACAATTGGAATGTCAGTTGTGCTCCAGGCCTTTGATTCAACATTGCAGATTTGATTGCAGACCTCTGCTTTAAGCAGATAAATTGTATACAGACATTTGGATCAAACTTGGCTTAAAAGTACTTTTATTGACAGACTATAAATGTCACACATCTGTTAGACTGCTCAGCTGAGGTCAAATTACATTAATCTGTACATTTATGGCATTTTGCAGATGCCCTTATCTAAAACAACTTAGAATTATCTTATTTTTACAACTAAGAAGTTAAGGGTTAAGGACCTTACTCAAGGGCCCAGCAGTGGAAGCTTGGTGGTGCTGGGGTTTAAACTCATGCCCTTCCGACTAGAAGTCCAACATCAACCACTGCGCTCCCACCAAATCAGGCTAGAAGCCGTTTCTAACCATGAAAAAGTAACAAAATGCAATACTTTGGTGTACTGCCCAGAAATCAATTGTGAAGCAACAAACTTTTTTAGAAGCTGGAATCCAGTGAGTGGAACCTTCGAAATAAACCTGTGTGGAATGAGACAAGCAACACTTCCGAGAGGAATCAGCAACAGGTAACCTATCCAACAATGATTAGTAATGTTCATGTGGCACCTTTGTAAATAGTGTTCCTTCCTTAGTCCTGCTAAAAAGTTTAAATCTTAAGATATCCACTGTTTAGGCATAATATTGCTGGTGTCTGGTGAACAGACCCATATGTGAGCTGCACTGTTACCACAATGTTTACAAAAAAATGCCTTTATATACTGTAGCATTACAATTTCAAAGTCACTGGAACAAAGGGGTATGAAAATGGTCCACTATGACATTGTCCCCTGTGCATCAGTGATGTGGAAGTCTTAAGTACATTGCAGAGATTCCTGTCCTTCATGTGAATCCCAGCTGTATGCTCTTTCTCATTCAACATGTGATCTCACTAATGCTCTTGTGGCTGAATGAAAATCTGACCAAAGAAAAATCCCCACAGCCACCCTCAAAAATCTAGTGTCAAGCCTTACCAGAAGAGTGTTGAATTTTTCAGCAGCATAGGAGGACTAAGTTTTGAGTAGGATGTTCAGAAAGCACATATATATGTGGTACACAGGTGTCTACAAGACCTTGTTTGGACATTCCTGTCAGTATTTTAGTAATGTCGTACACTAACCAGGCATAAAATTATAACCAGTGACAAAAATAACATTTATCTCTTCATCATGACACCTGTTAGTGAGTCGGATATTAGTAGGCAGCAGGTGAACATTGTGTCTTCAAAGTTGATGTGTTAAAATCAGGAAAAATGGGCAAGCATAAGGATTTAAGCGATTTTGACTAGTGCCAAATTGTGACGTCTAGACGACTGGGTCAGGGCAGCTCCAAAACTGCAGCTCTTGTGGGATGTTCCCGGTCTGCAGTGGTCAGTATCTATTAATAGTGCTGCAAGGAAGCAACAGTGGTGAACCAGTGACGGTGTCGTGGGTGGTCGAGGCTCATTGATGCACCGGGGGACGGTGGGGCGGGGGGCGAAGGCTGCTTCTTGTGGTCCGATCCAACAGACGAGCTCCTGTAGCTCAAACTGCTGAAAAGGTTAATGCTGTGAATGCTCAAAGGGTCTGAACTGTTTTGGCAGCAAAAAGGGGACCAACACAATATTTGGCAGGTAGTCATAATGTTATGCCTGATCGATGTATGTTCGTATGCAATGCAGTTTATCTCAACAATTCCATTTGACACTTAATAATTTGTTGTCAGATTGAGGCTAATGAAAAGAGCCAGAGGCAGTCGAGCAAGACAAAGAGGATCCCATCTTATGACAGAGATTTTCTGATGCGGAGGCCAGATGAGGTGATCAGACAGAAACAGTTGAACTCTGATCAAAGAGCTTCCCCCACCAGTTACCCTGCAGACGTCTTTGCCAAAAACGATGCTGCAATCAACATGGAAACAAGAGAATGCCTGTTTCCTGAAGGTATTTTTGCCCAAATCTAGTTTATATACTGAATACTGTGTGGAACCAACATAAATGGAGTATATTTGCTTGATATTTTGTCTTTGTTCTGTTTGTGTGGGTTCAGTTCCAGTGCTCAGTGAGAGGGAACCGGTTCTTACGTCACCCCCCAAATGCCACTGCAGAGCAGGAAGCAGCTCAAAGCTTTGCAATTGCACTTCTTGTGATGCACCAATCATTCTGGAAAGTAAAAAAGACTCCAGCAAAGCATCACCCAAAGCTTATGAGCTAAGACCAACACACTCTGAGAACTGTTCGAGAGATGATCCTGCATACCGACATGATGACAAATTGGAGAAGATACAGCTGTTTTACTCTGAAAAAGTGGTATCACCCAGAATGCATGTAGACAGTAAAGCAGGCCAGCGTTTCAAGGAACTTTTACTGGCCATTGAGGAAAAGACTCACACTGCTCGTCACCTGAGCACCCTGGAATCCTCCTTGCAAACTGTCCCATTACCACGGTTACGTCACCGAACTCTCAAAGACATCTCTCCGAGAAAAGTGGTGTGGACAGGGCTTAAACATCACACTGGGCCATCCACAGGATCCTCCCCATTTCTGGTAAATGGCTCAAAACCACCAGTGTTTTTATCCCAAAGGCAGCAGGCTCTGGTTATCAAGAGTCTGAGGCATGCAAAAGAAAAAAGGAATACCGGACCAGGTGGAGGAAGAACAATGGGCATCCCAGAGAACACATTAAAAACCCAGCAATTTGTGCCGGTACAGACCAGCCAGCGCAGAGACACAGAACTAAACCTGCCCATGCTCCATTCCACTTTCCAGAGCAAGGAAAAGAAAACTGAATGTCTCCGATTGGATTTTAATTGAAAAGTTGTGATAAGTGATGGAGACAATAAAAAAATGTTAATGATTACAATAAGAGCTAATTCCAACTTTAGTCAAATACATATATATATATATATATATATATATATATATATATGTATACAATTTCCAAAGCAAGACTTTTTTGAAAGTAAAATTTATATATTTTGTATATTTATACACTGTGAGTTCTGTGGGATGCCTACAACTGCACCTCTTTTCGCACTTCAGCATATCAGTCACACTTTTGTTGGTTACATTACAGGACAAATTGGATGATCAGGGACAAATTAAATCCGGGGGTGGTAACATTTTCTAGAATAAACCCTGCAAATTACTGCAAGTTTTTAGTGCTTGGAAATTTCAGTACAGATAGTCCTCGACTTATGATGGAGATGCGTTCCGACGACCCCATCGTAACTTAAAAATATCATAAGTGAAGACATGGCCTAGTCTACCCAGGAAAATGGTGATTAGTATGGTGATTTATAATTTTGCTGTATTGCTACCATCATTTTGAGAGAAAAAAATAGTAACTCGGGTACTGCCTGTACTAAGAACTCTTTTGGGTTCAAACTTTCAAATGTGCTACAACTAGTTTTTAATTGTTAAAACAAATTCAGCTAAATATAGCTAAAACACAAGTATATAGACACCTCATCTGTAACCAAAGGCAGCTGCTATTTAACACAGTGTATTTTCCTATGCATCTTTAAAAAAAAATAATAATAAAACAGATAAAGTTAGCTAGCTAACTTTGTTCACTTTAAATGTTGCTAGCATATTGTCAGTATTATGCAGATTATTCTGCAATGTACCCATGCCTCTCCATTTTTTCCAAAGTATAAAAACTAAGCATGGGCAGGGCTTGGGATCAGTACATTTTCATAAATTTGTCAGTAAAAAACTCCATTAAAAGGTAATTTTGGCAGCCTAAGACACTTCATTATCAAACAAGCATGCCAAAGTGAAAAATTGCACTAGGAACATCCAATTAGGAAAGAAGCTCATTTGCTGCTCTAAGATCATAAAGACAAGCAATTAAAAGCTCTCCTCTTCTAACCTCTCTTCTCTTTCTCCCTAGCAATCATTTACCCTTAAGCCAATGTAACTCTGTTTGTCCTTTATTGTGTGCTCAGTGTCTGATTGATGCCCATTGTGCTCTTAAGCCTGTATCATGTTGCTGTTTATGAATAAGCATCGCTGAATGAAATCAACCAGTTGTGCCAAAGGTTCTAATTGTTATTCCGAGACCTTGGATAATAAACAAGATTTAAAATTAAGTAGGCCATTGAGTACACAGGTATCCACTGAACACTCTAGAAGCCAACTTTTGTTCCATAGCATAGGTTTCCAAAGTCTGGCAAGTAATCTCTTTCTTTTTTTGATTTGTTTGGCCACTTATTCACTTATTAGCCACTTATTCACAGCAATTTCAACTGAGCAGTTGAGGGTTAGGGCCCTTGCTCAAGTGCTCAGCAGTGGTAGCTTGCTCATGTTGGGTTTCAATCATATTATATACATTTTATATGATTCAGAGTCCAATGTATTAACCATTGAGCTCTGAGTGAATATTCAGAAATGCAATGGTATATAGTAGATGAGTATATGTGACAGGTATAAAAATGATTGTAAATTAAACACACACACACACACACACACACACACACACACACACACACACACACACACACACACAGTGTTGGGACAGCTGACTTTACTTTTTTCTTTTTTTTTACAGTTGGAGGCAAACAAATTGTATAGTATGTCTTTGGATTTGGTAGCATTACATTTCTCATTCACATGAACTAGGAGACCAAAACCTGTTCCACCATGAGAATTCCCTTGTGCGCAAAGCCAGCTCCAAAAATATAAGGTTTACATGAGTTTGAGTGGAATATCTTGTGTTTCTTGCTGTAGAGCTCTGACCTCAACCCTTTTGAACACCTTTGGGATGTACTGTGCTGCCTGTACCCCAGTACCTGACTTACTAACAACCTTGTGGCTAAATGAACACAAATCTGGGGCTAAATGTGAAATGGGATGTTCAGGACATATATACAAACCTAATGCTCAGGTGTCCACGATCATTGGTATATTTTTTGTTCTGGTCAGATGTCAACAAACTATAATTAATTATGCTAAAAACAGTTAGAGAAGATGTACAGTAGCATCACTCAAGATGATATCAATCACACATTAAGAAATCACATACTGTGGTTTTAGTGTGTGTGGGTGTGTGTTTGCATGAGTGTGTGTGCTTTGTGATGGGTGTTGCACATGAGCTCATAGCACTCCACTGGAAATAATAGAAGGGAATAGGAATCTTTTGCTCTTTTCAGCCTATGAGAAGCTTATGAATAATTGAAAGTGTGTTGTGTCACAAGATACTGTGCTGAGTGGGCCTGGCACGTGTGTGTGTGTGTGTGTGTGTGTGTGTGTGTGTGTGTGTGTGTGTGTGTGTGTGTGTGCATTAGGTTGTGTAAAGTTGGTGACAGGTTTAGCCAAAGTGGAATGTCTGCATTATATATATATATATATATATATATATATATATATATATATATATATATATATATATATATATATATAATATTTTCTTTTCTTTTCTTTTGAATCAGAGGAGACCGAAAGCAATATATATATTCCAAAAAAATCCAATCCAATGATAAATGTACAAAAATATACTAAAGGTTTGATTTTGGCTCACAGCGGAAATGCATTGGTATTCAGGAATTGTCTTTGGATCAAGATTGTGGCCAGGATTTGAACCGGACAAAAACTTGCTTGCAATGACGATATTTTACACAATCGGCAAATATGGAGAGAGAACCATAAAACATTGGCAGTATTATGAACAACACAGAAGTAATTATGTCCATTGCTGGTTTAGATAAAACTCTACTGTTTCCACATTATTGTAACTTGTGAAATAAGTACTCCCAAGTCCCACTTCAAACAATAGTTTGTATTCATCTGAAAAGTTGATAGAAAAGAAAATTCCCTCATAGCATTCAACAGTCTGGACACACAAATAGACAAGTAATAAAGTAGTTACAGTGCACGCAATCCAAGCAACAGTTTGAGTTGTGAAAGTTGTCCCTAAAGGCAGTCATTACATCTATTAAAATGTCAAATCAAAGTGCAGAACCCCCTAAAAGGCCTCTGATGTGCAAAAAGCTGTAATAAGTGTTCCTCGAAAATAGAGCACCAAATGTTTTAGATAATCTACTGATAAAATAATTAAGGATGACATTTGTAAGCTTAGCCAAGTCGTGTGATGAGAGCCAAACACTATTTTGGCAAAGCAAACAGATTTAGAGCATGTACAGTAATGTTCATTGTTTGCCTTTTTTTTTTTTACAGAGAATTTATCATTGAATACAAAATAAAGCACCAATACCAAGTTCTGCTGGAGCTTACATGGTGTAAAGATGGTTCATCTAATTGGGAAGCTTTTTCTAGCATTTAGGTTTATTCTACCTACCTAAAGTTTATTCTAACATGTAATCTAACCTTTCTTTTGGTCTTTAATCAAATGTAGAACGTGTTTACAATTTCATTATTGGTAAGTCATTTCATTATATGTTTTTAAGGAACTTCAAAAAATCCATTTTTGGCAACTACAGGTAGTTCTCGGTTTACAATGGAGATGCATTCAAATGACCCCATCGTAACCTGAAAATATCATATGTCAAGATGTGACCTAGCCTACCCAGGAATTTAAAAAGAATGGTGACCAGTATGGTATGATCAGTATTTTTTTTAAATAATTAAACTAATTACTGTACATAATTTAGCAAAACAGAACAATTTACCATAATATATATACTGTACAGCATATGTTTGAGGCAGTGGGTGTGGTGGAAATTTAGGAGTAGAGGGCGGAACCGGATAAAATGAGCGATAAGAAGCACGCCTGTAGCTGATTAAACTAATCAGTGCACGTTGTTTTAGTGTCTGTGACACGAATAAAGAGGACAGAGGCAAGAGATAAAACTGGGCTTTGAAACACCAAAAACACAGAATAAAATATGCGCTCTAACACAGAGACAACAGAACCCTGCCGAGAGTAAGGCATCTCAACATACCATACCACATATACGCTGATAAGTTTGCCTGCTGTGCAAAACTTCATCGAAAGACTTCTTAAGTCAAACTTAGGAACTACCTGTATATGCATCACATTGTATGTTAGATCATTATCCAAGGAAATATGCACATTTACTGTGAGCAAATGTGAATCAAACTAGCAAACACCTTATATCAAGACATTGCCAGTGTGCTGGCATGAAGTCATCCCATAAATGTTTACATATAAGAACAACCGTGACATTGATACATTTCTTTCGGAAAATTAGTCAGATGTGGCATTGCACTACGAATCCTGGCTTCTGTCTACAATCTTATTTTAACTTTATTTTAACCCCCTACCTGACAAAAATCCATAAATTATCACCTGGACATAAAACGACTTTACAATGAAATCTAAAATAACATTTGGCAATGACTATCATCTAGAAAATAATGGTGATGACACAGCAATGGTCTCTGGGAGTTTGCAGTGGTTGTTGTAAATGATAATGACTAGCAAACTAATTAACACTATAAAGTATTATTATATATTGGCTTATCTTTAAGCGAATTATTCATTTTTTAAGTCACCATGGCGATACTAATGATGCAACTACTTGAGGAATATTCTTTCCAATGGGCTCTATGACTCAAATATCCATTCTGTAAGGTCTGACAGATCTGTTGACTGTCTGACAAAGTGACCAGGGCATGTCTGGACCTGCCTTAGCACGTCAGGGAATTTAAAGAACACCAAAGCTTATATATTAATCATTTAATGGGCAGCATTCAGTGCAGTGGAGATTCTGATAGTCATACATGTACATTTTTTAATAAACTATGACCACAGATATATTCCAAAAGTTAAGTAAAGTATTCTGCCAATGAAAGTATACTGAAAATATACTGCCAAATAAATAAACCAATTGAAAAGCTTATTTAATTGGGTTGCTACCTTTCTGAATTGTTCTAATTCCTGTGTACCGTGCCAATAAATCACAGGGATTATCGGGAGAAATCACTGGCTAGATCCAGGTCACTGTTCGAGGGTCTACTTCTTATTTTTAAAGTCTGTGTGGCATTTAATATGTTCTGCAGAGTTTCTCCATGTTTTTTTCTCTGGTTACTTCCACCTTTCATGTACATGCTAGAAAGTGGATTAATTACGCTAAATTGCCTCAAGGTGTGAATAAGTGTGTAAATTACTAAGTGGCAGCTCAGTGGATAGGATATTACTTTTGTTCGGAAGGTCATGGGTTCAAATCCCACCACGAACAAGCTGCCACTGCTGGAACCTTGATCAAAGTCCTTAACCCTCAGTTGCTCAGCTGTATTCCTGAGATAAATGTAAGTCACTCTGGATAAGGGTTTCTGCCAAAAAATTTGAATGTAAATGTGTTTGCACTTGATGCCCATGATATACAATCTGCGACTGATACTGAGACCATAAAGTCTTAAATAAAAGATGAGGCTCAGACCTCAGCGTCATGTACAAGTGACGCCAAGTGATCTCTGCTTGAAGCTGAAATCCATTTAACGGATATAATACAATAGAGAACATTTAATACCTCTCAGCTATGTTAAGTCATTCTGCTTAAATCAGACAACATGCCTTACAAGTTAATTTAGTGCTCATCTACGCTGGTTATAGAAGCATTCTCTTCTTGTAATGTAAGATGCACATAGCAGAAGACTGTCATTGCCTCGCCCTGACTCGCATTTCCCAGGAAATAACTGAACCAACATGCAGTCTCTGGTTTCTAATAAAGCTCATGTATTATTGAACAAGCCCTCCCGTGTAGCACAGCGTGATGCTACTGGGGGCCCACCGGAGGCTCCTGGTCAATGAAACATCTTAACCTACAAGATGAAAATGGAGTTAATCAATGCAAACTAATTAATGCATTACGTTACCAACATTTCTCACTATCACACATTTAAATACCACAGAGTTTGATTAGAGACCCACATGCTACAACCTATACTGTACTTATAACAAATAACAAAATTTTATGTGCGGATACTGTATATGATCATTGTGACCCTTAGTCATAATGATCTGCCATGACTGCTTTGCCATGTCTACCCTATGGTAGGCTTAGTTTGGTTTATTTAGTGGATTTCTTGCTTTATTGTTTGCAGTGTTGGTTTGTGATTTAAGCCAGTCTATCAAGGTCTGTACGCTGCTCTTTGGAGTTGAACATGCCAGAGACAAATTTGCTAGTGACTGCATATACAGGTTTAACACTTACATTAAAAAGTAATCTATTAAGAGCCCAGGTGTTCCAGCTCCATGAAAGAGCCATGGAAGATCGGGTTCTTCAGAAGTAACATCACTGCGAAACCAAAAGATGCTACTAACCATGAAAGGCAAATTGACTGTAAGTAGTTCTACCAGAAATGGATCCTCAGTCTAAAGCAATTATTGGTGTAATGCTTCGTGTTTTATATATACTCCAGAAATAATGTATATAATCCAGAAACACACTTAGAAGATACTGCTAGTTCTATCACTGCTTCCTGAAAAATTACAATACTTGACTATTGGCATTTATCACACTCGGTAGTCCCTCTAATACATCAACAGTTTAAAATGACTTTCGGAGACTTCCTTGATCACCCAGTTTTAGGAAGAAATGCAGGAGAATTATTATTATAAGCAATGTTCACCCTATGCTCCTTGTTTCCTTAATGAATCAGGGGAAAGCTAAATTCAAAAAATGGGCTTGCAGAATGGGTCCAACCAGAACTGGTCGGCAAAGACTTTGTCTATCCAGTTGGCTATTCACACTGACAATGTCCTTCATGCACTATGGCTATAAATCAGTTCTGTCCCCTGTCTAACACCAATGACAACAACAAAAAATTAAATGATGGATGTAATTAGAAATTAACTACAAAACCCAGTCAGAGGCAAGAGGGTTGTTGTTTTTGCACAGGTTAAAGATCCCTTCCATCTGAACCAGATAATTATTCGTTGTCTTTCGACTCATAAACTGACTTAATCCCACTATATATTCCAGCCTTAATCGATTCTAGGGCTGCCCAGGAATGAGAATGTAGTGAAACTAAATATACTTTTAGTCCCCATAAAGAATCTCTCAAGCATCCAAGGGTTGGAGGGTGTTCTCCTTGGAGGTCATAAAGTGAAAGCTACTTACTTAGCCTTAACTATGCACAAAGGGCTTTCCCATTATAAAACCATCACATTTCTCTTTACCGAGGCTCCTAATAACCCTGCGGTAGTACGCATTCTCTGGTTATCCACTATGCAATCCAACAATCCCACAATGTCCAGGGGAGAACGGCGAACTCATTTTATACAGCCTGAAATGTTATGATAGCTGCATACCTCTGCCATGTTATACAGTCCATGTAGAAAAGCCAGACATAGATTTCTGCTTTATATATGGTACAAGCCAAATTTGTTCAGCAAAACACAAACAGTCCATTACAGATGTCCAGCGTCTCTCCAGCGTATATTGGAATCGATCTTTTGTTCGACAAGATAAAACCGACGAAAGGCTATAGCAATAATTTGCATGTATATTAGCCCTGTTATATATTCAATCATAACATTCTTCACAATGTGCTCACATCGTGGTTTCTTGATCCCTTCCATGTGTACCATTAGTATTAGGAAAGTTCATGAAGATATGTTCTGGGCAAATTGTAATTCTAATCTTAACAGGATGCAAGAGAATCTACCTTCAACACAGTGTCTGGACAATACATGGACAGCATTTTCATATATTCTTTGTTCCAGCAAAAGACCCATGACGTAAACACAAACACTGTCAAGTTTGTTGTAAGAACACATTCTGCAGAAATCTCTACACACAAGTTTGATCTTAGAGCGCCTCCTATTGTCACGTTATATGTTATCATTAAACATGCTCATGCCCAAATCATCCTATCACTCAACAGTACACCTCAACAGTAATGGGACTATAATGAATAAGGATGGTTTTCAGGTTCACAGTCACCTCTGGCTCGATCATTAGGGACTAACTATCAGACACTAATGTACACATTTTTTCTACAACTTTATTAATTTATTTAACTCTTTATCTCTGTAAAGCTACTTTGAGACAATATCCAATGTTAAAAGCACTATGCAAATGAAAATGAATTAAATTGAAATTTAATATATGAAATCCATATCATGTATTTGTGAGAAGGATTGTTGCCATAGTGAAGCACCCCAGTTTCAGTTTTAGTCAGAATTTCTGACCTATGAAGTTTGCTCAAATGTATTTCTCTAACTGCTTAAATAGGAAAAAAGGAAAGAGGAAAGGTGTGAAGTGTCATCACATATTTTAGTTTTGAAACTGCAAGACTCCCTGATGTTATCACAAAGTGCTGCTTCCTGGACACACACACACGTGTATATAAAACATAAAAAAAAAAATAATATATAAATAATAATAATAATAATAATAATAATAATAATAATATTAAATAAAATTCGAGTCTGTGAATCCTCCCAGCAGACTCTCTCTTGGTTCTAAAACTGCAAGACATCTTGATGTTACTGCAAAGTGTTGCTTCCTGGACACACACACACACACACACACACACACACACACACACACACACACACACACATGTGCATGTATATACATATATATACACACACATACATGTATAGTCCTATCAAGGACTTCTCACATCTCAGTCACAAACTGTTTAACCTCCTTTCATTTAGAAGAAGATACAGGAACATACACACCAGAACCAGCAGGTTCAGGGACAGCTTTTTTATCCACCATCACCCTACTGAACTCCACATTACATTGTTAGATCACTGTACAAACACTATATATAACTTCTGTACAATTATACCTACAATGTTTATATTGTATTTTTTCCCCTTTTTCTATAAACATATTGTGACTTACATACTTACATCTCTATACATACCTTATTGTACATCCTGCCTAATATTTCACATTTACGTATATATATTTAATGTCCTTGTTTATTTCGATTTAGCCCTTTTTTTCAATGCCATAGCCTTATAACCTTCTACTTGTACCTTAACAACAGTGTCTGTACATTTTTCACTGCCATATACTTATAACTATTTACTCGTCATTTTTCAACAATGTCCACACATCTCTTCACTGCTATAGCTTTTTTATTTATTCATTGTACATATGTTTACACACACACACACACACACACACACACACACACACACACACACACACACACACACACACACATACTATCTATCTATCTTATCTCTAAAAACATAACAAAACAACTGAAAATAATATTTAATTAAATTTGAGTTTATTGTTTTGTGTGCAGGAAACAGTTTGTTACACCATACAATGAAATTCTTAATGACAATAAACAAAACTGAATATAGAAAATGCAGGACTCAAATAATATATTTACATTAAACCCAAAGGCACAAAACAATGTATTTGCTTTTATTTGACATTTTTATAGACAAAAAAGATTTTTGGGTTTTGGAATATTTTTTTTTAATCGAACGCTAAAGAGTTGTTTAAGTAGAGAATTTAAATCCTTGTATGAAGCGAACCTTACAACCCAGCTATTAGTGTTGCACAAGTCAGTGCACTTTTAGCACCAGTCTCAAGCTCGGATAAATGGGGAGAGTTGCGTTAGGAAGGGCATCCAGCAGAAAACATGTGCCAAATCAAATATGTGCATCACGAATCAGAAATTCATATCGGATCGGTCAAGGCCCGGGCTACCAACGACCGCCACAGATATTGTTAACCAACAGGGTACAGGTGGAAATTGCGCTACTGGTTGCCAAAAGAGGAGAAGGAGAGGAGGAAGACGTCTACAGAGACAGCAGGGAAAGGAGAAGTGTAGGAGAGTGGAGGTTCGGGTTGGTACTTTTAATATTGGTACTATGACTGGTAAAGGGAGAGAGGGAGCTGATATGATGGAAAGGAGAAAGGTAGATATGTTGTGTGTTTAGGAGACCAAGTGGAAAGGAAGTAAGGCCAGGAACATTGGAGGTGGGTTTAAACTGTTCTATCATGGTGTGGATGGAAAAAGAAATGGTGTCGGGGTGATTCTGAAGGAAGAGTACAGTAAGAGTGTAGTGGAGGTGAAGAGAGTTTCTGATAGGGTGATGAATGTAAAGCTGGAAGTTGAAGGGGTGATGATAAATGTCATCAGTGCTTATGCTCCACATGTGGGCTGTGAGATGAAGGAGAAGGAAAAATTCTGGAAGGAGTTAGATGAAGTGGTGGAGAGTGTACCTAGGATTGAACGATTGGTGATTGGGGCAGACTTTAATGGGCATGTATGTGAAGGGAACAGAGGTGATGAGGAGGTGATGGGTAGGTATGGTCTTAGGGAGTGGAAGGGCAGATGGTGGTAGATTTTGCTAAAAGGATGGAAATGGCAGTGGTGAATATGTATTTTAAGAAGGAGGACCATAGGGTGACGTATAAGAGTGGAGGAAGGTGCACACAGGTGAACTATTTTCTATGCAGGAGATGCAACCTGAAGGAGAATGGAGACTGTAAGGTATTAGCAGGAGACAGTGTAGCTAGACAGCATTGGATGGTGGTCTGTAGGATGGCTTTGGTGGTGAAGAAGAAGAGGAGGAGAGTGAGGAATGAAAGAAGAATAAGATGGTGGAAACTGAAGGAGGAAGACTGTACTGTGAGGTTCAGGGAAGAGGTCAGACAAGTTGGTGCTGAAGAGGTGCTGGATGATTGGGCAACTACTGCAGAAGTGATAAGGGAGACAGATAGAAAAGAACTTGGTGTGACATCTGGAAATAAAAAAGAAGACAAAGACATGTGGTGGTGGAATGAGGAAGTGCAGGAAAGCATAAGGAGAAAGAGGTTGGCAAAACAGGGTTGGGCTCAACAGAGTGATGAGAAAAGTAGGCAGGAGCACAAGGAGAGGCAGCAGCAGGTGAAGAGGGTTGTGGTTGAAACCAAGGAAAAGTCATATGAGGAGCTGTATGTGAAGTTGAACACTATGAAAGGAGCAAAGGATTTACACTGATTGGCCAGGCAGAGGAATGGGAATGTGTTGAATAGTGAGAAGAGTGTGTTGAGAAGGTGGAGGGAATATTTTGTGCAGCTGATAAATGCGGAAAATTAAGCTATTAAGGGGATGAAGAGTGGAAAGTCGGTTGGACAGGCAGACATTTCAGTAGAAGCATGGAGATTTTTAGGACAGATTGCAGCAGAGTTTTTAACCAGATTGTTGACCACCAGTGAGCAACAGTATGGTTTCATGCAGAGGAAGAGCACTACAGACGCAATAGGAGAGTAGTGAGCAGGTTGAGAAGAGCCTGGAGAGGTGGCGGTACGAGAAGGGGAATGAAAGTCAGTAGGAGTAAGACAGAGTACATGTGTGTGAATGAGAGGGAAGGCAGTGGAGTGGTGTGGTTGCAGGGAGAAGAGGTGGAGAAGGAGAGGAGGAGTTCAGGTACCTGGTGTCAACAGTGCAAAGTAATGGAGAGTGTGTTAGAGAAGTGAAGAAAAGAGTGCAGGCAGGGTGGAGTGGGTGGAGAAGAGTGATAGCAGGAGTGATTTGTGATAGAAGAGTATCTGTGAGAGTGAAAGGGAAAGTTTATAGGACTGTGGTGAGACCTGAGATGTTGTATGGTTTAGAGACAGTGGCAGTAAAAGACAGGAGGTGGAGCTGGAGGTAGCAGAGCTGAAGATGTTGAGATTTTCATTGGGAGTAATGACGATAGACAGGATTAGAAATGAGTTTATTAGAGGGACAGTACATGTAGGACGTTGTGGAGACTAGGTGATGGAGGCCCGATTGAGATGGTTTGGACATGTGCAGAGGAGGGACATTGGGTAGATCGGTAGAAGAATGCTGAAGATGGAGCCACCAGGAAGGAGGAACAGGGACGGGGGGGTAATTTTTTAAAACATCTAGTTTAAACAAGTTAAAGATTACTAATAAAGAAATGTATGCGAACCCCATTCTAATATATATTGATGTGTACTGTGTAATCGTATATCTCACTTCTAAGAAAGACGATGTTGCAACTGCAGCACTTTCTCTTGGATTCAGATGTTATCACATTGTGTTGTTATTAAACTGATATACAGTCTCTTCAGATCTCTTTAGCTAATGCAAAGTTACAAACTAAAGTAGCTTGCATATTCACTTGTCACAATTCATTGCATAAAAAACTTACATTAGAAAGCAATATTTCTGAAGTATAGAAAATATATGTATGTTATGACTTGAATCACAGTTATGTATATTATCACTCGAATTAGGGTTATGTATATTATGACTCAAATTAGGGTTATGTATATTATAATTCAGATTAGGGTTATGTATATTATAACTCAGTTATGTATATTATATTAAAACTAATTGGTATAATGTAATTCCTAGCTAGCATTACCATAAATTTTCCAGTCTCTGGATTTGTCAGCAACAGAAAGTATTATGTGTTGGGAAAACACATCTTAATTTTAATCTAAAAAATTTAGCTTTTTGTTACTCAGTAGTTCAGAACTTCAGCATTCCGATGACTGAATGGCGTTGTAAACAGTGTTGACCTGAGTTTCAGGATTCAGATGCTCATACATTGAATGTGTTTGGTTTCTGGAAGGAGTCAGATCCAGATTCTCATACACCAGACCATTATCAGAAGATTCCTGACGTAAGAAAATCAAATCAGTGTTACATGTACATTATTGTCTTTACATTTACACCTTTAGCTCTGATGGGTCATTAGTTCAAATCCCAGCAAGGCCAAGATGACACTGTTTGGCCCTTGAACAAAGCCTTTAACCCTCAACTGCTCAGTTATAACATTGAGATTAGTGTAAATTGCTTTTAATATAATGGTGTCTGCTAAAATGTGGTAAAAGTAAATGCAATGTAATGCAGAAAGGCAACTTTTGTAAAAGGCCAGATAGTGTATCATGCAAACTAACACCGTGCTTCAAAGGCTCAAGATGCATTCCATTTACTACGAATGATTTAGAAAGTATGCACATCTGGGCAAGAAAATATAGTGTTCACTATTGTTTCTTTGAATGTTTTACAGGCTTGAGGATTTGAAAGTGTCAAGCTGTTCAGATTTGCATTCTTTTAAACAAAGAGATTTTTGTGCACATCTATGAATCTTCATCCTTTGCTCTCAGATCTCTCGCTTGTCTTTGCACATGATATAATTCTTTTTTACTGACACGGCCACTCATTCAGTGATCTCCACTGCTGATGAATAGCCACCACATGCAAATCTTTTTAGGTCCCCTAACCTATTGATCTCCTTGTTACACATATAAAGGACGGCTATGTATGAATGTATCTCATATGGTTTGTAGCTATTTTTTTATAAGCTAAGATTATATGCAGACACACACATATACACACACACACACACACACACACACACACACACACACACACACACACACAGATGATAATATTGTTTTTACATTGTTATCTTAGACCTAGACTCTTACTGACATAATGTGGGTGTGATCTCAGAGCTCTCATGTTATTTCTTTCCCATGCATGTCCTCATATTGCAACTAGACAGAATCCATTACTCACTTTGTTATTGACATTCGGGTGTCTCCTGGATAAAGGTACTGAACCTGTCCACAAAAAAAAGTGACAGTAACTAGTTAGATCCTGTGTAAAATATAAATAATATCAGAATGCAATGATTTGTAAATCTTATTAACATATATACACACAATATAACATAGGTAACATATCAAATGATTAAACTGAGGGAACTGTACTATTTTAAGGAAAAAAAAAATAGGGTAATTTTAAATTAAAATGTGTTTAAGTGGCAACAAAAGGCTTAAGTGTTACTAAAAAGAAACAGAATATCATGAAAGGTTTCAGAAAATCTGGAGAAATCTCTGTGTGCCGGGGACAAGGGTGAAAATCAGGAGGCACTGCATTAAAAAATGATACGGACAAACGTACTGGGACACCTGAACTTTCCTGCCATATGTGGTTCTTTTCCAAGCCACAAAGCTGGAGGCACACAATTGTATAGGGTGTCTTTGGATGCGGTATAATTAAATTTTGCGTTCACTTAAAATTGGAAACCCAAACTTGTTCCAGCATGGCAATGCCCTTGTGCACAAAACGAGCTTCATGGAGATATGGTTTGCATAGGCTGGAGAGGAAGATCTTGGGTGGCCTGCTTAAGATCTCTGATCTCAACCCTACTCAACACCTTTGGGATGAATTGGAACACTAAGCACACCCCAGGCCTCTTCACCTACATCAGTACCTGACTTTACTAACACCCTTGTGGCTGATGAACACAAAAGTGTAGTGGAACATTTAGTGGGAATTTTTAGAGCAAATTAGGACTAAATGTGGAATGCGATGCTCAAAAAGCACATATCATGTTTCTGACTAGGTGTCCACAAACATTTACCAATATGGTGTATGATTCTATAATGGAAATCACTTCATGGGCTAAGAAGCCCTTTAGAAATCATTGTCTGTGAATCATTGACTTTACTTTACAGAGCAGAAGTCCTACGTGAACATAATCTAGAATCAGTGTCGTCTTCTGTGGGCTAAAGCCCATTTAATATGGAATGAGGTGAGTGGAAAACAGTTCTATGGTGAGGCGAAGTGAAATAATGGAACATTTTCTCAATGTAAATCTTTTATTTTTTCTATGGTAAATTGTGAACAGAACCAAAAAGCAACACCATAAATAATGTTTTGTTGTTTAATATTATCACTTTCTTAATTTTTCCATTAAAGCAAGTCACATTGAGATCCCTATAAAAACAATGATATTTTTTAACTAGTATTTGAACAAACATATTGTTTTCCATACAGAACTATTGTCAACGGACCCATTACAATAATTGTTTCTTTCTTACTCATTAAAAATAAAAGAGTTGATCATTGCTGTGATAAAATAAATATATATATTTTGCTTGATGTACCTTCATTACCTTTATTCAAAGCTAATTTCACTAAGACATCGTGTTTTACCTTGTGCCGTCTTTCCTTTCAGTTTGTAGATCATCAGTACAAATCCTGCAATCAGCAGCAAAGCGGCACAGATGCACACACTGATGATGACGAAGAAACCTGGAGAAAGAGACAGAGACAGAGACAACACAAAACACAAACACATACATGAGTGCTGGGCTTGTGTGACACCAGTGATCCTCTTTAACATCCCTTTATACATAATTCTGTATAAAATGTTGTGCTTACTGTAATTCACTGAACCAGAAGGAAGTGCTGCAGATGTCACTGTGTGGGTCTCTGGAGTCTTTGGTTGAAGAGATTTACTTATCCGTTCTGTGGTTTAGAGTTGATAAAAATCCATGACAAATCAAAACATGGTTTTGTAACTTTTAAAAAGGTCCTAAATGAGACAAGACTCTAAAGATTTCTGAACAGCATTAGTGCTAAGATTTAGGCAGTGGTGGTCCATCAGTGTCAGCGAGATCTTCTCTGCGAGCTTTAACAGTAACCTTTCTTCCGGCTTCTCCCATTAGGGGTCGCCACAGCGGATCATTCGCATGTTTGATTTGGCACGTTTTTACGCTGGATGCCCTTCCTAACGCAACCCTCCCCATTTATCCGGGCTTGGGACCGGCACTAAGGCTTGTGCAACCCTAATGGCTGCGGTCGGTTCCCTGACCGGGGATCGAACCCGGCCGCAGCGGTGAGAGTCAATAATCCACAATAATCAGAATCACTGACTTATGTTTTAGTATATTTTGTCCATGAATTAAATTATTCCCAATAGTCTATGCTCTTCATTTCATAGCATTGCAGTTGGACAGTCATAAAAAGCATTTTACTATATGTCATACTCTGTATGAAAAGGCATGTGACAAATAAAATTTGAAATTGAATTTCTCTCTTGGAAAGTGTAAATTTCCGTTCAATCGATTCGAATCGATTCAAAAGGTTTTATCCAATCAGATTTGACAGTGGCTGAGGTCAAGGGGAATTGCCGTAAGACCATCACTGTGAGGCATCCTATTAATTCAAATCTATGCTGCTTGGAATAGCTGCTTTAACCAATCAGACTGCGAGTTGCTTACTCCAGAGCCTGCTAGCGGGTGTGTAAATATGTCTGCATTTTTTACGTCCGTTTATTATTAAATTGCACAAGCTGCAACCTGCACAAAATCAAATATATTGCTGTGGATTTAATATATTTTTTCTCATTCTACAACGGCTGACAGAAGAGAAGAAATGGATGTGGTCGCAGATACTCTCACAAACACATTTACGAAACAAACTTTTTGAAGAAAAACTGAAGGCGTAGGTGTGAAACGTATTGACTTTAGGTTCTATTCCAAATATTTAAAAAAAATAATTTTCACCTGCAATATGTAGCTGAATCTCTGCAAAAAAGGTTTTGTATCTGACAGCCCCTCATCATGGTGCACTCCAAATAAGTAAACTAATTCATCAGCTTCTCTCACATTGTTGATGTTCACTCTGAGAACTTTAGCTTTTCGGTCATCGGAAATGGAGAATCTGCCTTTCTGAGGATTTTTCTTAGTTTCAAGAATCTCTTTAACAACAGTGGCATCATCCACTGTGTAGATCAATTTGTAGTTTTTCACATACACCTTTGGATATTTACAAGTGATAGTGATGTTCTCTCCCAGATGAACAGTATTTATTTTCGGACCAGCAAAACCGCGACCTGTTAATTATATGAAGAATAAAAACTATTATTATTGTGTGGGTGATGCAAAAATGTCCTACCACAAACGTTTAATGTTTACTCACTTTCATGAACTTTTAGGTTCACAGTGAAGTTGCTCTGATTCCCCAAACCAACTCTGTAAGTTCCAGCATCGAGTTTCTTCAGCTTTCTGATCAATACTAAAAAGTTATTTTTTGTGCTTAAATACAACTTGAATCTTCCGTATTGAACTTTGTATTTGGTATCAACACGTATTATATCCCTGCAGCCTTTTTCTTTCACCTTACAAGTATATTTACTATCGTGTGCGTGCCAGTTTATATTAGAGAATATAATGACGCTTCCTCCTGAGTAACCGATCACATCAGAGCAGGTTCTTTGACCTGTCAAAAGAAAGAAAATCTTATTCATAATCATAACCTCACTTGGCCTTTAAGATTCTCTAAATCATTTCATATACATCTCTCAAAGAAAAAAAATCTGACCTGAAATCAGGTAGAAGGCGATGACAAGCAAGATCTTCATCCTGGAATGAAATTCAGCTTCACTTCACTTCATCTGATCCTTGAGTCCACTTTGTTGTCTGATATCTTGCTGCTCTTATAATTCTGTCTTGTAAAGCCATTTCCTACTTTTTGCTGTATTCCTCAGCAATGCTGATTTACATATAACCCACCCACAGATCTTACTGATATACACGTGTTTACCAAAATAGGTAACATTACTATATTTGTTTGAAACAGGTAGTGAGATTATTTAACAGGTAGAATGCGTCATTCACAAGAGAGAACTTTATTTACAAATAGCATTCATAAGCACATAAGTTATTTATTTATTTATTTATTTATTTATTTATTTATTTATTCATTTATTCATTCATCATCAGTGATTGCTTTATACTGGAGGATCTGGAGCCAATATTGGAAACACCTAATGCGAGGTAGGATTACCACCACATCAGGTCATCTGAGGACACCATACACACAAATTCACACACTCGTTTACACCTAGAAGAAATTTCAAGTAAACAGTCCATGTATTATCATGCTTTTGGAAGGGAACCCCACAAAGACATGGTAAAACCATGTATAGAAATGCTACACAGTTACCCGAGCTCAGGATAGAACCAAACCTGTTCCAGCATGACAATGTGTGTGCAAAGTCAGCTCCATAAAGATATACTTTCCATGGGTGGAAGTAGAAGATCTTGAGTAGCCTACTTTAGAGTTCTGACCTCAAACCTAATGGGGTCATCACATTTGGGATGAATTGGAATGCCCATGTTGACTCATTTTACATCATTATCTGATTTATAGTATATATATATATATATATATATATATATATATATATATATATATATATATATATATATATATATATATATATATATATAGGTCAAAACTAATAATAATCTTCTTCTTCTTCTTCTTCTTTCCGCTGCTCCTATTATCAGGATCATCCGTCTCCATACCAACCTGTCCTCTACATCTGCCTCTTTCAAACCAACTACCTGCATGTCTTCCCTCACCACATCCATAAACCTCCTCTTTGGCCTTTCTCTTTTCCTCCCTCCTGGTGGATACATCCTCAGCATTCTCCTACTGATATACCCCATGTTCCTCTTCTGCACATGTCCAAACCATCTCAATCGTGCCTCTTACTTTGTCCCCAAAACGTCCTACATACGCTGTCCCTCTAATAAACTAATCCTGTCCATCGTCGTCACTCCAACAGAAACCTCAACATCTTCAGCTCTGCTACCTCCAGCTCCACCTCCTGTCTTTTACTCAATGCCACTGTCTCTAAACCATACAACATCTCAGGTCTCACCACAGTCCTATACATTTTCCCTTTCACTCTCACAGATACTCTTCTATCACAAATCACTCCTGCTATCACTCTTCTCCACCCACTCCACCCTGCCTGCACTCTTTTCTTCACTTCTCTAACACACTCTCCATTACTTTACACTGTTGAACCTAGGTACCTGAACTCCTCCACCTTCACCACCTCTTCTCCATGCAACTGCACCACTCCACTGCCCTCCGTCTCATTCACACACATGTACTCTGTCTTACTCCTACTGACTTTTATTCCACTTCTTCTCAGCATGTACCTCCACCTCTCCAGGCTCTTTTAAACCTGCTCTTTACTACCTAACACAAATCACAATATCAACCGCAAACATCATAGTCCATGGAGACTCCTGTTCTACCTCGTCCGTCAGCCTGTCCATCACCATTGCAAACAGGAAAGGTCTCAGAGCCGATCCTTGATGCAGTAAAATTTCCACCTTAAACCAGTCTGTCATTCCAACTGCACACTTCACTGCTGTCACACTGTCCTCATACATGTCCTGCATCACCCTCACATAGTTGTCTGACACATCAGACTTCCTCATACAATACCACAACTCCTCTCTCGGAACCCTGTCGTACACTTTCACTAAATCCACAAACACACAATGTAACTCCTTCTTAACTTCTCTAAACTTCTCTATCAACATTCTCAAAGCAAATATTGCGTCCGTGATGCTATTTACCACTAGGGGGCAGAAAAGGGATTCCAAGCAAAGAGCCTTGTGTTTTTCGATTGAAAAAATTACCCTATACGTCTAGTTATTTATTATGTACATGTATACACACACAAACTAAAATATTTGCATTCTATCTGTACCTCATATACAATGTTAATTATACAGCATGCTTGTATTGAAATCATTTCTTAATAAATAACTAGAAGTATAGGGTATTTTTTTTCAATCGAAAAACACAAGGCTCTTTGATGGAATTCCTTTTCTGCCCCCTAGTGGTAAATTCACACATTCCATCCAGTAATATATAGAAATAACGTATTACATTTTAATTTAAATATAATGAAAATAGAAACAATCTACAACACACTCATTAGGTATCAACATTTTTAATTAGTTTTTTTTGTGTATATATATATATATATATATATATATATATATATATATATATATATATATATATATATATATATATACATATACATAATATATATATATATATATTAGAGCTGTCAAAATTCAAATTCTTTTAAACGGCATTACATTTTATTAACACGCTATCAATTCAGCGCGCATTTCTGTTTTTACAATTTTTATAAAAAATATAAATACATAAATAAATAACTAAATATAAGGGAAGCTAAATTAAAACCTTCAGCAAAACGTAAATTTATTCACGACGTCCTTTCTTTACTTACAGTAGATAAAAATAAATAAACTCCACCGAAAAATCTTTTCATTCAGTAAACTTTTGTTTTATTTATGCGCCAAATCTCAAATCAAACAAATTCGCCATGATTTACACAATTAACCCTCTGGGTGGCGCTTTACTGTCTTCAATGATCGTACATATAAAAACAATACATTATTCAAATCTGTTCATTTTTATTTGTATACACTTATAATAACAACAAAATGATTATGATTATGATAGTATGATAATGACAAAAGCTTCTTGACTTGAATTGAAGAGGTGCAGGTTCTCCGGTATCACCTGATTAACTGTCCGTGTGGAAACATAGCAAAGGTTCCGTTTGGTGTCCTGATGATTTATGTCATTTAAACCACCAGTATTACTTTAAAACATTTTCATGAATGTTTTGTCTTTGTGCTATCTGTTGTATCCATATTTCTCCATGTTCATGTTGCTTAAAGTATTAAAAACAGGAAGTATTTATATATGGTACATTTAGAACAGATAAAAATGTGCAATTAAGTTGCAATTAAATATAGAATTTGATTGACAGCCCTAATATTAATATGATGTGAGATCCAGTTACCAGTGTGACACTAAAACAGGTAGAAGTTATAACTACTTTGTTCTTAAGTGCATGTCAGAGCCAAAACTTCTTTACTTTCACTTAAGTAAAAAAGTATAATCAGTACTTCAACTTTTACCCGAGTATTTAAAACATGAGAATCTGTACTTCTACTTAAGTAAAGGATGTGTGTACTTTTGTCACCTCTGTGTAGAATAACTTGAATAAGTGATTTGGAATATTAGCTGACAGTAGTAAGAAGAAGAAGAAAAGAAAATGATTTTATAGCACCTTTATCAAACAAATACCACAAAAATTAATGATTAAATAATAAAAGTTTACTTATGAAGCATCTCAGATCACAATAGACAATCAATCAATCAATCAATCAATCAATCAATCAATCAATCAATCAATTCAACAAGAAGTCAAAGGATCAGAATAGCATGAACTTCTTCATTCTGGATGAGAGATGTTCAGGATTCAGACGAAGGACTGAAGAATGTGACTGGTTCAAGTAGTGATATTGTGCTGTCTGAGATTTTATTAGATTTAAAAATATTATGTGAAGATAAAGAGCGGCAGTATTCACTCCACCTCATGTAACGTAGTGTTGTGTTATTCCATTGTTGATTGTTTTCCAGAATATTTCTTTGTGTTTTGCTCTTTATGTTATATAATTGGATAATATTCTAAAAAACAGAAATACACTTCTTAAAATTGTGTAGTCGCAATTCCAACGTTCGCACATCCACATTGACACAATCACACTCATTCGTTCATTGTGTTTCCTCTTCGATGAAATTGTGGAAACTGTAATTGTACACAAAAAAAGACAAATTTTAAACATGAATTATAGGCAATTTTTTTTAGATTTTTTCATGTTACAGAAGACATTTTGAGGACATTAACTAAGCACTTTTTTATACAAAAACAGACAATAAAAAAAGAAGGGAGAGAGACAGAGAGAGAGACAGAGAGAGAGAGAGAGAGAGAGAGAGAGAGAGAGAGAGAGAGAGAGAGAGAGAGAGAGAGAGAGAGAGAGAGAGAGAGAGAGAGAGAGAGAGAGAGAGAGAGAGAGAGGAAACACTACCTTGTACTGCTATGCGTTCTCTTGCATTTAAGTTTGTAGATCATCAATGCAAATCCTCCGATCAGCAGCAGAGCCACACATAAACACACACTGATTACGGCAGATGAACCTGGATGCAGAAAAAAAAAAGACGATGCAGAACAGGAACAGACCAAACATTTCATCTTCATACATGACCATAAACACATTCTATAGAGTGAATGTGTGTACAGTGAAGCTGTTGGTTCAAACACATCATCTTTATACATGAACATTTCAATTGAACTCATTTATGTATCAACGCACCAATCTTCTGACTGTAGCACAATGATTTAGCATGAATACTGGAATGAATAAGTTCTTACTGGAGTATTCGGCACTTGATGGATTTCCTCTCGGTGCTGCAGAGGTTGTCATGTAGGTTCCTGTTGTTAAAAAAAAAAAATCCATGACACATTTCTGGTTAAATGATATTCAATCTAAAAAGGCAATGATTTGTTTTAGTGAAAGAATTCTACTCGTAAAACATCAAAACTTCTAAATCAGTTCACCTGTTACATGCAGTTGAATCTCTGCAAAGTAGGAGTAATACCCGACTGTCCCTGCTTTACTCCACACGCCAAATAAATAAAATACTCCATCCGTTTCTCTGACGTTGATGATGTTCACGCTGAGAACTTTAGTGCTTCTGTCATCGGAAATGGAGAATCTGCTGTTCTCAGATATCGTTTGAGTATCAATCATGGGTTTGACATGAACCTCATCGTCCACTGTGATGATGTACTTGTTGTATTTCTCGTACTCCCCCGGATAGTTACAGGAGATACTTATATTCTGCCCAAGATAAGCGTTCATTATTTTTGGCACCCCACAAGACACATCTGTCAATTATACAAACAAGAAAGTAAATAAATTACTATGAAATCGATAAACTGTTACGTAATACATTATTGTTATGCCTTTGATGGGCAGAATGGTGTTATAGATAAAGGTCAAACGAAACTAGTAGTGAATGTGTGAATGACGCAAAATATTTTCATACCATTCAGTACTTTTAGGTTTACAGTGTAGTTGCTCTGATCCTCCACTCCAAATCTGTACATTCCAGCATCCTGTGGCTTCAGCTTCCTGATCAACACTAAGAAAGATCCTGCTGTGTTCCTATACAACAAGAATCGTTTGTACCCGACATGGATACTTTGGCTGGTAAAACGTATTACATCCTTGCACTCATTTTGGCTCATCTTACAAATATATTTAGTATGGTTTGGATTCCAGTTAATGTCAGAGATCATAATGACGCTTCCTCCTGAGAAGCCGAACACATCATAGCAGTGTACTGCACCTGTCAATCAAAAATAAATCTCTTTCATGTCTGTCACCTCACTGAGATTCCAATCCAGGATGAATACATTTACATAGCATCATTGAATAAAGAACTGACCTGAGATAAGGAAGAGGGTAAAGATAAGGAGGATCTTCATCCTGAAGTGAAATTCAGCTTCTTTTGCAATTTTTTCTGTCTTTCCTTCTGTGGCTCGCTTTAACTTTCTTTCTGCTTTTATAAGTTGTTTCTTTGAGTTACTTCCTCTTTGGTAACAATGCTGTACTCATCAGCAATACAGATCTGCATCAAATCCAAACCTCTTACTGACAGTTGCCAGTGATTGTGAAATCTGACTTTCAACTTCCTATGAAAATCTCTTTCTGATTAAAACTAGATATGTGTGTGTGTGTGTGTGTGTGTGTGTGTGTGTGTGTGTGTGTGTGTGTGTGTGTGTGTGTGTGAATGCAGGCTGTAAACTCTTTTTATCTTTGGCAATTGTTTGGAACCGGTGCGATCTTGTTTAGAACCTCTTGCCATTTGTTGTAATGGAGCAGTGGAGTGGTGTGCAACAAGCTGTTATCCTGGTTCTCAATAATAATTTGGTTTCATTATATATTAATATTCAATATAACTTGAACAAAAGTAAAACTATGATTGTGTAAGACATTTCCAATCATATGGAGGTTCATAAAAAACAAATACAAGAAAGGCCTGTGGTCAGCATCATTTCTCAAGTTAAGGTCATCCAAAACTCAATTATTCCTTTGTTCACATTTTTCACTTTCATTTAAAAAAATGGTGACAGAAGCAAAACTACCTCTACATTTGAACTCGACTCCTGCACCTTGTTCAGTCAGAGTTTGATAGAATGTCCCTATATTTTCTGACAAAGAAAAAATATATTCTTTCATTCCATTACATGAGAAAAATACATAAATATTTCTACTGCAGTAAAGAGATGATCATGACTAATAAATCAGATGTGTTGCTGACTCCATGGCCCTCTAGCAGCATTTTCACGTCCTGTCATTGGATAGTAAGAGATTTTGCTAGTCGGGGCTCTCAAACTACATCTTGAGCAAACTACACAAGCTCAAATATATTTATGTAGATTAAATAGCTGTTTTTTCATTCCACAATGGCTGATAGAGGAGAAGAAATTGATTTGATTGCAGATAGACTCACAAGGGTATTTATAAGTTGGACTTTTCAAGAAAAGCTGGACATTGTGAGGAAAGGGGTTGACCGAAACAGTTCAAAACAGTTGTTAAGCTTTTTTTATGAACAATTTATACTTTTGTTTTCTCTTTTCTGTAGAATTTAAATAAAAACATGTCCGGCAACTCAGAAAATGTGCATTGAGTAGCAGGTAAAAGAATAAGGAAAAAGCACAAACTGAAAAACGGGTACAATCCGTAACATGGGAAGTCCAGGGATGATCGCTAGTGTGAATCGTAGATCAGACGGTGAGCGAGTGGGAACGGGGATTTATAAAGGGAAGAGTAGCTTAGAGACAGGTGAAGGTGATTAGTAGGAAGGCGAGGCTGTGCGAGTGTGCTGAGTGCAGGAGGGAGGTGTGGCTGGTGGTTCCCTGACATTACCCCCTCCTCTATGGGTGGCTCTCGACGCCCTAACTCGGCAGGGATGCCTGTGGCCCCGGGTTAGGGTGGCTGGCATGTAACAGAGTATACTGACGGCTGGTCCAGCATCTCCGAGGGAGGAGGATCTATGGCGACTCCAGGGTGCTCTGTGGTGGAGGGGTGTGAAGGGTTTCAGGAGTGACACGTAGAAGGTCGGATGAATGCAGTACTGAGGAGGAAGGTCGCCGTAGGTGCAGATCTTGGGTGGACAACCAGACCTGATCATCCAGCTGGTAAGGGGGACTCCGACCTGCAAACCTCTGGGTGGTTCTGACTCATCCAGCCAGTGACACCACTCTTTGAGCGCCAGTTTGATGGCCATAAGTTCCCCGGTTCCCAATGTCATAATTCTGTTCCGTGGGGGAAGAGCTTCCTTGGCGGAGCAGTGGAGGGTTCCCTGACTGTTGAGAGGTGAGCAGGGTGGTGACCAGACTGAAGCCCTGAATAAACCATCGGTAGAAGTTGGCAAACCCTAGGAAGCATTGGAGCTCCTTGGTAGTGCCCGGACGGGGTCAATCCCGCACTGCCTTCACCTTTCCCTGGTCTATCCGTATACCTGACAATCTGATTACATATCCTAGGAACTCCACCTCCAGCCAGAAGATCTCACACTTCTTTAGATGGAGATAGAGGCTATGTTCCCGTAGCCGCTCCAGGACTTGGGTGACATGGCCACAGTGTGCCGTAGGGTTTGGGAAGAAGATGAGGATGTTGTCAATGTATACGATCATGAACCGGTGGAGGAACAATCTGAACACTTAATTCATGAAGTTTTGAAACACCACGGGGGAAATAGACAGACCATATGGCATGATGTGATACTTGTAGTGTCCGGAAGGGGTGATGAAGGCTGTCTTCCACTCATCCCCCTTGCGGATGCGCACCAGGTTGTTTCCAGAAACACACTATAATATAATGTCAAATAACATTTTTATTTCTAAATAATTTCTACCAACATTTTCATGTGTTAACTGCTAGAAACTGTTTGGTGGGTGAAATAGAGCTGAGTCAACAGATCTGACTTACTGAACTTACAGAATTAGAATGACCAAAACTATGAACGAAACAGCAAAAAGCAGCATATTTTCTCAAAAACAGCAGAGTTCACAATTTTTCACAGGAATATTGAACTGTCTCTTTTATTTTTACATTCTTGACAAAGTTGCTGAAAAAAGCAAAACAACTTCCAGATTTGTCTGCTGACCTGCAAAAAAACCCTCACTTGGATAAATGTTTTACATGTTCTACTACAGATAGATGTGAAATGAAATCCAGTAAGCAGTTTGTGTTTGTGCACTTAAGCCACAACTACAAATAAATGAATTTTCTGTATTAGAAAAGAACATGTGTCTTGTAACACACAGACAAGCAGCTGCATATGCAGTTCAACGGTTCTTTATTATTAGTCAGATAAATTCAAATCAGCAAATCCAGTCATCACTAGCACTTTTAGTTTGGGTAGTTCGAAATTCGATTTATTTTCATAGTGAGTGTGTGTAACTGAGCACACCTTTGCTCAATCTGTAGGAAGGAGACTGCATAAGTCTGTTGGGAACTGGAGTTCATGGCTGCTATGTTTGTAGGCCTCATTGGTTTTTGGGATCTGTAGTCGCTACCTGGATTAAATCTGGCACTAATTTAAGGCAAAAATACTTATATTTAGGTTTTACAAAAAAAAAAAATTTTATCACTAATATTCAACAAAAAATATTGTCAACTAGTGTTATTAGATTAAACCAAGTAATTTGCATGTAATAAAAAGAGAAGGTCTCAAGTTAAAACATTACAAGGTATTACAGTTTTTCTCAGTTGCTTTGGAGAATTTCTCGAATCATCCTTAAGATTTGCAAATCAGTAAGTGCATTCTTAAATCAATGTGTACAAACAGCACAATACATTGGATTTCTTGCAAAAGCCTGTTTTTTGCTCAAAATCCTTAGTACTTCAATCAAAAGTAAGTATTTGTGTCAATGAACAATCATTGGCATCAAAATAACAAGTCCTTTTATCATTGTTTACAAACAAGATAGTCAAAATGTTTTTTCAATATGACAATGCTTTATTTTAGTATTTCCTGATGTAAACAATGTTTTGGATTACAAGTATTGAAAATGCACGAGGCTGAATTGGCAACTACGAATGAACAAATGTACACATTACTGTATGTGGGATATTGATTGTAAGAGACTGGACAGGATTCACACTTTTTTATTGTTCTTTACTAGTGGACTGACAAAAAAATTACAATATAATATCATTGTGATAGAAAATAAAAATACACAAATTAAAATTTCAAAAGGTAAACATAGGAAACATTTCTTAGGCAGAACTGCACATGCCGCACTATATAGTGCAATCTGTCTCTACCCCCTGATGTCCCAGTCTGTTGGGCCTCAGATTTTCATCCACATCACAACAGATATCATCCCTTGCAATACCATTGTGAGGCCATTATTGACAACATGGTCCACAATAGTGGCTCTAATTTCATCTAAAATGTGTCTATGTCTCTGGCCTCTTCTTCCTCTTCCTCTATTTTGCCTCCTTACCCTTCCAGCATGCATCCTTATTCTTGGCTCTCGACCATGTTCGTTTCCTAGTTGTTCATCCATTTTCAACAATTGTAAATCTGTGTTTTGCTCTTTTTATATACACTTGCCAATTAGAGTAAAGGTTCACGAGATTCAGCCTTGACCTATTTTAGAGAACTAGTTGATTATTGGTTGATCTGAAAGGGAACACGCCCCTTCATTAGTGACATTCAAGGTTCATCCGCACAATTAATTCAAGACACATTTACCAAAAAAGATTAATAGAACTGTGAAGAAGAAGAGCTTGACAAATTTTGACAACTGGTTTAACCATTTTGCATTTAATGACTTATGCAATGAACTGATGCCTAAATGTTTTGGGGGTTAAAACCATTTAGGTGAAACTAGTATAATACATTTTGATCAACTTGACATAAACAACTGATAATGTACGAAACAACAGACATTTGTACACAATCTATTAAACGGAATTTGATCAAAGCAATGAGAAATGTTCTTATGAGGAGCACAAATGACTAAATGATGTGGA